>NC_138822.1:39923250-40043250 GCF_965178545.1 Coloeus monedula | reverse complement strand
GACTCCAACATAATGTCATGGGTGATCTTGCTGTAAAATATAATTATTTTCTCGTACATTTATAAACAGATTTTATATTTCAAGAGCCTGTGCATTTTGCAACGTGGAATGAGGGGGATATGGGGTGTGTGGGGATGAATGAAAAGAAATTTGAAAATTGGAAAGAAATGTCCAAGTAGTTTCCCCTTCATAACCCAAAACTTAACTTGATAACAATTAATAGTCCATGTATCATTTCTATTCTAAAAATGATTGTCTGGCAGCTGTCTTTTAACAAAAAAAAATATTCTTTATTCAGTGAAAAATCTTTCTGTGAGAAAGCAGCTAAACAAGCAGCACCCAGATGGCAAACCAGCTACAGTTTAATTAATCCACTAAAAGCCATTCAGTTTTCAGTAAGGGTAATGTAATTTTGAATAATTGTAGAGAAAAAAAAATCACTAAACGTTCTTAAGTTTTATTATAGCAGCATGAATAGTGCCACTATAGAGTAGTTAAAGTTGAGTTGCTCTTTGCATTATAAACCTCACATTTTCAGTATCTTGGTCCTTTTTGATTCTTGTACATTGAAAATAGATATATGGAATGTCAAACTAAACTAAATGAAACTATTCTTCAAATCTGCTTCTTTTTTTTCTTTCTATCTTTTTAGCACTGTGGAACAGGATGTAGATTACTTTTCAAAACTTACACTACTCCCTAAGGTACGCTGCATTTCTTTCCTTCTTTAAAAAGGAATTTCAAAAGCTGCACAAAACCACTGTTCCTTGTTTTACAGGCACCACATGCCTGCATCCTGGCACACATACAACATTGCAGGTGAAATTCCAAACTGTCATAGTAAAACAAACCCAGATACAACTGAAATTGCATTTTATGGTGATCAAGTGCGAGTGTACTGCGATCCCAGCAACAATGACTTCACAGACTTCATTAGACAAGTTATAGCGCCACACAGCTTTTCTGAGGCCAAGAATCACTCAGTGCACAGTCCTTATATGTGCATTACCTCAGCATGTGTGCAGCTCAAAGACTTTATAGACTTTTTGGAAAATAATAATCCTTAAAAAAATACCTGTATTTTCTCCTTTGCATCTTGTTTAAAAACATGTATACAAAACATTGTAAATACAGTTGCACAACACATTAGTATACGAAAACATGTCTGGAAAGTAACAAATTATTACTGTTTCTCTGACTGAGAAACAACCTGACACAGACTTGTAGTAGTTTTTTTAAAAGTATTTAGCTATAAGCTACCATAATTAATTTGATATTAAAATATAACAAAAATTTAAATTACCTCATTAATATTGAAGATCCCATGTGATGCACATGTAAAGTTAAAATTATACTTACCTATGTGTTTCAAACTCTAATAAATATTGTTACTTTTCTATTACATATCTGAGCATGGAACAAATTAAACTTTGCAAGCTATAATTTATACTTGTCCTTATTATAAGGGTAATAATCTCAAAATAACAGACAGTTTGCAGTTAGGGGAATACAACCATTTGAAAAATGTTATTGGTATTTTCCATCATTAAAGCCTAATTATTTACTCAGCATGTTGTGTCACGTAAATTGGTCAATTTCAGTTCCATATTACTTTCTCCAAAGCCTGAGCCTTCAAGCAAACAGTGATAAATCTCTTGCTTTTCTCAATGTGTTTTAGTGTTACACAGCAATAATATCCACTATGATTTCATCTTGCCTACTACAAATACCTTTTTACTACAGTATTTGTTAGTTCCTTTAAAAATTACATTTTGACATCTTTGTGACGACTTTAATTCTTTTTTTTAATGAATTGAATATTTCTAAAAACTGGAAGACAATTCTGTCAAGTTTTGACCCATAGAGGGTGCAAGACTGAGAAGTTTTTATTGCATATAAATTAATAGGTTTTCTAACAGTAAAGACAAAATAATTGTAATGTAAAAAGCATTTTGTCAGGAATGTTTCAGCAACTGAAATGATCAAAAACTGTAAAATGGAATTTACAGCACCACACTTACAATGGGATATCTGCCTTTTTTTATGCTGTATCACAACCAAGACAGAAAATTAAGCTCAAACATAGACTTCAAATATTCACATTGCAATATAAGTATATTGGACTAAATCTAGAACTGCCAAAATAAACTAGAGTTACCCTGTCCAGCTAAGTTCTTTTACCATTTATATTTCAGCCAAATTCAGTATTTTAAAGACTCTACTACATAAGCCTAATAAACTGAAATCACTGAAAAACTAATGTTAAAAACCATTAAAAACTAATGTAAAAAGCCATACTCTGAAAACACATCTTGATGGACTTTTGCAAGGCAACAATAGTGCAGTTTTGAAATATTTTCTTTATGTATTTCTCATATGAATCTAACTTTTTATTTTAGTCAAAAATCTGCTTTTTTTTTGTCTAATAATCTTAAATTCCATCTATGTGCAGTCTATGTACTTCCATTGTTTTACTGATATTTTCTATTCTGACTAGTTTTAAAAACTTCATAATCAGAAATTATGATACTGCTATAAAAGCACAAGTGAATTCTGCATTAGGTAAAACACACATACCTGTCAAATGCTAGTTACAAATGGAAACGTTTACATGCCTGTTAATTACTGTTCTTTGATCAAGTAACACCTCTTTGGTGACATTGTCTTTGGTGTCTGCACACGTACTAAAAGTAGGAGTCAAGGCACTGGCTGCTTCAGTTCAGTAAATATATTGGTAAATTTTTTATTTATAGGGTTAATAGTTATGGTATACTAACTGTATGACTAAATGCATACATAGTAACATGTAAGTAGAAATTTTCTGTAAGGCAGATTGAAATTTTTCATCATACACATTACCAGAATAGCCAAATGAAATGAACCAAAAGTTTGTTCTCACCAACCCAAGCGCCACATTGACTAGATTAAGATTACTATCTTTTTAAAAGGCATCTTTTACCTTTAATGGAAGAAAACAGAGATACTCTTGCTAACAAAGCCAATACCAAAAAACTCGGTTTTGCCTGACTAGACATAATCTGAACAGAAAGAAAATTCAAATCCAGGAAAAACACATGCAACACTGATGTATTTCTAACACATGCAACACTGATGTATTATATTCCTAGCTGCTCAGTATATGAAGAAGATACATTACTGTGTAGACGGACTGTTAGCATGGCCCACACGCTGAACTTTCAGCAAGGCATTAATCTGAACATGCTCAAGAAATCAGTATTTCACAGCAGAAATTAATTTGCACTTAAACCAACTTCTCTTCTTAAGAATGATTGCTTAAAAATTTTTATAGGGGAACTAATAGGTGTCCACACTGCTTTGGTGTCTTGTTAACCAAGCTTTTATTCCAAATCCATTGTATTCTGATGTTGCAGTCAAGGGACAGTTGAATGAGCTAGAAGGTTCCTCTTAATGACGTTTGACTTCGGAATTTCACAAATTACCAGAATTATGGCTATCTAACAAGTCAGAGAAGGTAATCATTGTTTTTTCCCTCCAGAAACCCCTGATGTGCAACCAACACAATAATAATTACCTTTCTGAAATTTATACACGATAGTAAAGTTGGTGATGGGAAATTTGGCTGTAATCAAAATCCAGTCAAAAATGAGCATTATGACACATTCCCAAGAGGCATACTCCAGGCTTTCAACCAGAGCAAGACTTCATGTTAACAAAATTTGTGGTATTTGTTACAGCAGAATGCAAGAATGACTCTTCGTTTTACTCTTTGTGTTGTCACTTTTATTTAAGTGATACAATTCTTTCTCCCTTTCATTTGTTTATATCACTTAGGAGTTAAAGCCTTTGAAAAATGATCACAGGTTTTAGATTGGGAAACTACCTAACATTTTGTGAGAAATTTGGAAACAATAATCAGCCTTTCATTCTTCCTATCATTTTCTACTCCCATGGGCTCTCAAAATCCACTTAGGACAAAGTGAATTACTTCTTGGCTATTTCCAAGGCAGATCAGAGATCATGTCTCTCAGGCAAAATTAATTCAAAGTCCAGATAGATTGATATTTCAAATGAATCCAAGTCATTAAACACTTGCATTGAAATTTTTGTGCCTATCAGATCTTTCTTTCATATTTGTATTTAAGAATGCTTACCTCATCTCTAGAAGTGGAAGTTCAAGATTAGCCAATTTCTTATGGAAATAAGTATCTCAAAGGAACATAAACAGTTCATTTATCAAAACCATGCATTTTTATATAATGTCCTTCCAAATGAACGGAACATCAAGACACAGTTACTTCCAGCTATAACTATATAAGCTCATTAGCTAGATCATACTGCTATGACAATTTGCTGGTTTTATGACTAGCAGTACTTAAGTGGTTGTAATTATAGTATCTGAAAGGTAGCATCCTAGTAAGATGAATGGAGAACATCAAAAATATGATGCTTTTTCCTAGTTGGCAGCCACATCCCCTAATGTAGCTAATGGGTTTTTTTGGTAGTCAGCATTTGTCAGGACAAGACAAATAGCTTGTCTTTTGACTTGCATAAACTTTTCCAACCTTTCCTGCTTTGAAAACAGTACTAACAAAAAACATGTTCAAACATAAAGCTAGCTAAATCTATGTGTAAAAACCATATTCACACTATTCATCTTTTTAAACTAAGGTTTATATAATTTTTAAACAACACCAATGTACTATTCAATAGTAGTTGATAATACTCAGGTCCTTTTTTAAAGGAATTTAGCATCAGGAAATTTAAAAACAGAAATAATCTGTTAGAAAATAACACAGATAACCAGAACAGCTTCCAAATTTCCATGTGGCTCCTCATCTTTTCTTTTTCTGTTTTGTAGATCAAATAAATGCTTAATATTTACACTGGATTATTTTGCGTTTAATGCTAATTTCTGACCCGATTTTAGGAGAGGCACCATATTTAATCACATTGCAGAGTAAGCACATTCCAAAATACCCAGAATTACACAGCATGATGTCAACCATTAATAAAGTCAGGTGTAGAGAAACAAGATGTAAAACAGAGATCAGAGGACTAGAGACAGAACATTGCATAGAATAGCCAAAAGAAAATCAAACATATTGTATGTCATTTATCTCAGAACTAGCAAACTTCACAAAAAAACCAGTGGAATCTTGACTGTATGTATGTGAATGGGTTATACCTTATTAGAATCCAAACAGGACATGCGATTTACCCAGTAAACGTTTTAATCCCCAAAACTTAAAAAAAAAAATTATGCTTGTAAGATAAAAAGGAATATATTTTAAGTAATTCCTTACAACATCTTACGACATTTGATAGCAGAAAAAAAAAAGCCCCAGCAAGCAAAACACAAGTGCTCTGCAAAAATTGCTGATTGACTGTACTTTAAGAATTTCTTCTTAACATGTTATAGCTGTCCTTTCTCTGACAGGCAGCACAGATTGTTACAGGTGAAGATGCTTAAAAACAAATGAGAAAAGATTAAAGATATCAGAAATCAGTATACTGTAATGAATCTAGTCTATATGACACAAGAGCATTATTCATCAGTCAGAAAGGCAAGTAATTTAGCTGAATTATACAAAAAATAAAGTATTCCACATTTCTCAGCTAGCCGAACAATTTCCTGTATTGATTTACCTGATTTCATCAGAAAACACTGTTTTGGTACACCATTGAAGAGTTACTTGAAACAGAAAACATAATGCCAACAAGTAAGCAAAAAGTGCCAAACCAAAGCCAAGACTTGCAGAAATAAAAGATGGGACTGTAATGCCTGCTCACAGCCTAATAATGGTGGGATGAGGAAATACTGACATACATTGCATACGTGTGATGGCAAAATTATCTTAGGTCAGACCAAGAAAAGCTGAGAAACTAAAAAAAACCCTAGTAAAACTAAATAACCAACCCATGCTATTTATTGGATGGTATGTTAGCCAGAAACAAAGCACAGTTGGAAAAAAAAAAACCTGCAGAGTGAAACAGCTGAAAATAATTACCAACACTAACAAGTGTACAGGAATTATTTCAAAGTAGGTTTAGATTGCTCCTATGCACTAAACGCCAGCTAATAGCCGGGGTACATTTTTCAGTTTCATGGTCCAAAAGGTATTTAGTTGATACTGTCATGAACTTTTCTATGATATCAACTGAAGTACAAGAACAGGGCCATTTGGGAACCTTTCTTAATTTCCGGTGAGGAACTAACACTAAGGTAGATCCATCTAAAAAATGTAATATATGCACTGTGTATAAAACAAGTATTCTCCCACATTAAATGTTTCATCACAATTCTCACACCCTAAAAAAGCGTATTACAGAGACCCGAGTAAATAGAATCATAGAATCACTAGGGTTGGAAAAGACCTCCAAGACCATCAAGTTCAACCTTTGACCAAAACCATCACGTCAACTAAACCATAGCACTAAGTGCCACATCCAGTTGCTTATGAACCCAAACATACTGTAATATTGAACATATAGTAATGATGTAAGTTTCAAAAAGTTAGTCTAAATTAAGACACAGTAAAACCATAAATGGAAATTATTACAACACCATCACAGAAATCCATGTTACGACCCATGCTTTTTATGAGAACTTGAAAAGGACAAGGGCAGAAATCAGCTGAAGAAATTCTAGGGTGAAGGTGAAGAAACAGTCCACACAGACTATGCATAGCACATTCATGATGTTTAGTTTTACTTTATTTATATTCACTTTTTTCCCTCCCAAATATTTTAATATTCTGCAGATATCATTCTACACCATTACACACAGGAACTACTGTGCTGTAAGAATATCAGTACAGGGTCTTCCAAGCATGACAATCATTGCCTGTGAGTGCACAATTTAGTATCACCCTAACAGACTCAGTCTAACCCAGGATGTCTTCAGCTTTAACCTGTAAGAACATCTGGTGCCAAAATCTACTTGCTGGAATGTGACCAAGTGTACTGGTGTTTGGCATACAAGAAACAAAGACTACCTTAATTAACACACATTTTTTTATTAATAGAAAACAGTATCTGAGCTTGAACTAAAGTGTGGGAATCTGCTAAAGATCTGAATTCCTCAAAACTTTTCCAAAGTAGACATGAAAATGACAACACACTTATTACTTATGTGGGCTTCGGCATATTTGACTGGACATAGAGTTTCTCCCCTGCCTTATCATGTGAGAAAGAACTTAGGCTTTCCATTCCAATTTGAATAGGAACCTGCACTATCACTAGCATTTAGAGATCTGTATAGGTTTAGTATTTATTTTTAGACTTTAATACTGCTTGCATAACACATTTATTTTTAACTATGCTTAAAGGTTGCTGCAGTTACAAAAAATATGAGAAGTGTAAAATTTAACCTTGTTATGGTAAACACAGTAACTCGATGTTCTGATGACAATTTCTTGGGCTTGAAGCAAAGCAAACTACTTCTAGAAGACACCATGAGAAGGACTAGCAAAAGCAAATGCAGGTACGAAATTAACATCTGAAAATGTATCTGTCACGTTTCTATTTTTAACTATTTGCTGATGCACTTGATGCAGATTTCTGCAATGCCTCATAACTGGAAACTCTTACTGTGCTTTCTAATTATTAAATCTAAATAGTCTAATTAGACTAACTGTGCATTCCTTTTCTTCATCCACAGACATGCACGGTACTGCTATTCATAGTATTCTCTATTTGAGAGCTGAGTTCCAGGACATAAATTATCATTTCCTGTTGAATGACAATGGTCTTTTCACTCCACTAAAAAGTCTTCCACTGAAAAACATCTAATCAGTATGATTAACATGGATCCTAATGGCCACATCAGATCAAGCAAAAGTACTTCATTATAAAAACAAAGGCCTTAAATTGTAAATTTCAGGAAACTGTGATAAGCTGGTGAAGGACTTCAGAATCTCTTCTTGTCTTATTATCCCTAGTATTGATTGAAATCTCTCCACCTTGAAATTGTTGGTGAGGACAAATCTATTGAGTCTCATTAAATCCAGCATAGGAATGAAGTCCCCAGAGCATTTGGGACCACTAAAGCAGATGCTACACATTTTAGAAAAATATTCTCTATCCTTGAGAATATGAACTACAGCTGCAATATGAAGTAGACATCAATTTGTTTCCATAAAAGCTCTAATGTAAAGGTGTTATTGTAGAATACAAAATCCTTAAAATTTGTACTTAGAGGAAAAAGGTATGTCAAGTCAACCCAACCTGATAAAACGGATTACAGATCTTTACATGCTGCTCACTACAGCTAGACTTGAAAGAGAATTTGTGGTGCCCGATGGATTTACATATAATCCAATGCAAGTTTATGATCTTAGATTTATCAGAAATATTTTTTTCTTTTTCCAGTCTACTGTTTCATACTACACATTAATATCAGCACAAAGATCTGTTTTTCTCAATGGTACCCTGTTAACGTGAACTTTGAATATGTGAGCCAACCATACTGCCTGAGCTATAGCACATTGTGCCTATCTGACCACTAACAGAGAGGTCATTGATCTTGCTGTAAGGGACAATATATCATAGGATGTACACGCTGATAGGCTCAGTGCCATTTGAAGAAGTAGGAGAATATTCCTTTGTGACTATATTTATGGAATAGCTGACACATCCTTATCTAGCTGTTGCAGACTGCATATTATTAATGGAGGGAAGACAAACCGAACACAGATTTGTCTGCAGTAGTTTGTTCCTCCCTCAGTCAAGCAAAAAAAAAGACATTTGTACAATTTCTAGAGATGCTGAGTTTTCCAAAAGCCTGTTGTGACTTTGGTAGGACTGCATATCTTGTGATTCAAAAAATCCATGTAACTTCGAAGCAATTACAGTTGGCTGTTTTATACAGTTCTGATTAGAAATACGTAATAGGACTGTCATGATTAGGAATTCCTTTCCCCTTCCAAAGTTCTCTCAACTCAACTTACCACAAACATTAGATCTATTCCACTCTGACTTCAAAAACTTTACTTACTCCTTTTTTCACCTTTTTTTCTCTTTTTTTCCCATGTTTTTTCAGGTACGATATTTTACAAAAAGACAACTTAGCAGTTCCACAATAGTAATTTTTTAGCAGACCTGAGTTGGCTTTTAGTGGTTTAAGAGGCAAACCTTACTCCTTCATGTTAAAAAATATGGAACTCAACACCTCCAAACCAGCAAATTTTAGGGTCTTTTATAAGTTGGAAGTATTTGGCAGCTATCAAAAATTAGGACTTATCTTCTAAACCACATTATTCTTGTTATAAGGTAAGATAGGTAGAAGTTTTAAGTCCTGCCTAAGACTGACTAAAAACTGTGAACCAGCTTTCTGAAGCAATCCTGAATATTGAACCAAATCCAGATTAGAAGAGGCTTGACCCTATAGCTATATCAGTATACCCATCATTTTACATATTACTTCAGCAACTATTTTTCAAAGGACAGATCAAACTCTTTCCCATACTGAAGAAATACTGGCAAAATCACTATTATGCAAGGTAAAGTAACCTATATAAAGAGTTTTGTCATGCTTTAAAACAGTCTAATGAAAATCCAGTTTTACTTTCTTTCATATTGTACTGTCATAGAACTTGTCTGGAAGAATATGGTTTTACAGCCACCAGTGAAGACACTTCCTACTGTCTTTTGTCACCTTTTTTGTTGGTTTTTGGGTTTGTTTTTGTTTGTTTGCTTGTTTGTTTGTTTGTTTGTTTTGTTTTTTGTTGTTTTTTTTTATTTGGTTTGGTTTTTGTTTGTTTGTTTGCTTGTTTTGGTTTGGGTTTTTTTGGGCTTTTTTTTGTTGTGTTGTTTTGTTTTGTTGGGGTTTTTCGTTTTTTTGTTTGTTTGGGGTTTTTTTATGGTTTTGTTTTTTTGGTTTGGTTTCCTTTTTGTTTGAGTGACTCAAAGGATCCATTTAACACCTTCAGAAGCACTGACTGCAGAATGAAAAATAAAAATCTAGCAACTCCTGACACCTATATTCCCTTTTTTTCGTTCTAGAATTTACTCTGTCTTGCCCCAGCTGGATAAATTCCCCCTGCCTTGTACATGTTCTGAACAACTTTGATGGAAAGTCTACCTGTAGCTTGACTGGGCTACTATTGCAGTGCAGAAGAGATTTAATATCTATCATCACTGCAGTCAAATAAACTGTAGAGTTTTTTAGGTGTTTGGGGTTTTTTTTTTTGCACTCCTTTTGATGTGCAGCAGCTCTTTATGCTGGTATTCCACAACATTTATAATTACCTCAGCAAACTGCATCACATGGTACAGTGTCAAGTAGACAAGAATGTGCTGGGCCCTATGAGCTGTAAAATGCTAACCAAACACATCTTTAGAAACCCAGTACTGATTCTGGTTTGACTCAGGCCTAGCTTCACAATTTTATTACAAACTGCATACTCTGAGTAAGATGACAAAGGGAAGAAAAAGTTTTTGGGAAAAAGCACTAGCAATACACAACTCCAGAAAGTAGTTCCAAGATACAAGAAGGCATGTGAAAGTGGTCTATACAAATTCTTTCTTTGCCTTCTGCCTTCCTAATCTTTCTAAAAAGCAAGCAAATATATCTTCTCTATTTCTTACAGATTGAAAAACATACATAATTTCATAAACCTAAAACAAGTTGAGTAGTGCCCCTGACATCACCAAAGATAAGAAATTGTTCTGCAAATGTACATACTGTTCCAGCTTTGTGAACTAGTCAACCATTTCAAAAGATATTATACCAATAATTTTTCCAGTTAATTTTTATAGAGCAGGTTTTTTTATCTTAAACCACTAAAATTCTTTGTGATTCGCACAAATACTTTGTTTACAAATGAAAAGAATATCTTCCCCTAAACTATGAACATCAATTTGGAGAATTTAGTAATTGAAAGCTCCCATCCTTCAGAAGAGGAAGAAAACCATAGTTAACACCAGATTAGATAAAGAAATTTATATGCTTGGCAATCCAATCCTATTTTTCTTAAGATGAAATATAATCTTGATTTTTAAGTCTGATCAATTCAATGTATGAAAGGGGCCATATATGCTGGTATGCAATTAGGCCAATAAACTCTGATACTCAGCTACTTTTGGCAATAATAAAAAGCCAGAGATCTAAAGGATGCAACACTACAAAGAGCTTTGATTACTCTTTCCATTGATATTGAACAGATGGATATTAAAATGAACCCTAAGATCACAAAGCAGAATAACATACTTTTTGATATGATGTTGTTTTAGCTGTGTGAGCATACTCTCGGTCTTGCAGCACTTTTTCTGTATCAGTATTGAGAGTCTGTAGCTGCTTTATCAGCTCAGCCTGCTGTGTTGTATCTTCAGTGTTTTGTCTGTAAAGATTTGGCAGCTCCTCTAACTCCTTCCTGTGCAAAACAAGGAATAAAGAGAAATTAAGAAAAAGAACAATGACCTCTGTTAAAAAATTGTATGCTAATAATTTTATTGTAGGTAATGAGTTTCCTATCTTCATTTATTTTTTCTGTCAATTGCCTTACAAACACTCTAAGTTACATGTAAAATATTTACCATATTCTTCTGAGAAATATCTACAAAACAGTCAACTTTCAAAATAGAATGCATTTCTATTTCCCTGTAATGCTTTAACTGCTCTAAAATAAATGAATTTTCACTACTGCATTGTTTTCTCATCAATATTCAGTTAACTCTTTAGCAGTTCATGTCAAAATGTAAAATATGCAGAACACATCAACTGTATATAAGTTTAATTTTTTTTTACCTAGAACAATCAGAAAAAGATAAAACTTTTTTCCTGAACTTGCAGAGTATGTGTGAAGCAAGTTTTTTTCTGAAATGCATCTATTCCCTAGACACACGAAGTATGTCTGCTGATAAATTACTTTTTGTCTGCAGGTACGGCATATTGCAACAACCATAAACAAACTAAGCAAAAACTTTGGTGCGTATTATATAACATAATGAAAGCCCTATGAAGACAATAATAGGAATGATGTTGTAATGCAACCATAGAATAGATCTAATAGAACCAGCTTTGTTGATAATTTTACTGTACTACTGATGGATTTTCTAAATTAAGATCAAAGTATAGTAACACTATTAAAAATGATTAAAACTTTGAGTATTTTCTGCAAAATATATTAAAAGTACAGATGATCCCTGATGAGTACAGTATCCCTGTTTATATATTTTCTACTTAATTCTTTTTTAATTCACAAGTGCATTTCACACTAGTATTACATACAGATACCAAAATATATATTTAGCACTCCAACTAATTTTCTTCCTTATTTCTTCAAAGATTTGTCTCTGTAACCTCTAACACATACATAAGATTTCTCTGACTAGAACTACCATTAACAACAGGAGTTATCATTGAATTTTTCTAATACTGCTGGAGATGTCCAGGCAAAGATTAGCGTACAAAAAGTAAGCAGCCAATACCAACTTCACTGTTTTCTTCCAGGGAAAACACAGAATGACAAATAAACAATTTTAAGGGAAGTTCCCAAAATTGTTTTCTTAAAACCTATGCCACTAATTAATAAGATTACTTAATATAGATACAACTGAATACAAGAATTTAAATTACATCTACAATACAACAGTCAGACAGTTTTATTTTGTTAAAAGGCACCATTTCTGAAGGCCTGTTAACACAGCAACACAGGATAACACTTAAGAACATGCTAACCGTGCTTACTAGGACTTAACACTAAGTCCTACTGTTCTGAATGAATTGTTAAGCAGTTAGTTCCCCAAAGTTAACAAGGGTAAAGGTACATTAAAGACTCCTGATGTAAGAAAGTACCACTGCAGTATGTATTGCATACTTAGTAATTTAATTCTGTTCAGAAGTACAACAGCAAAAATAAGGACAGGGTGATATATTAGTGCTTTCTGACAGCTGTACAATGAGCTTCCAAACATGCACCTGTTTAATTTCCCTGTGTGTATACAGTAGAAAATGACAAATCTTTTCACTGCAGTTAAAACAGAGATTGTATTAATTTTGCACAGGTTCTCCCATCAGATCTTCATTTGGTTGTGGAAGGGAAAAACATGGGATAATGTTGAATCCTCAAGCAGACCTCAATGGTCTGCTATATTAAAGAGTACTTTAATTTGTATGCAAACATCAATGCAGTTATCTGTGCCTGTCACCTGAGAATGCAGTATTATGTGTTCTCTAATGGTCGGCCCACAAACTGTATTAAGGTCAATGGAAATCTTTTTTGTTGACTTTATCAGACTTCCAGCTATATCCTTAAGGGGAGGCAGTGGGAGGGAGAAGCGAAACCTTGCAGCCACACAAGAACCACAGCACAGTCAGAACACATTAACATGTTTGCTTGTGTTAAATTCAAGGCTTTTTAAGTGTAAGGAAACTCAGCCACAGTTCAGTTACAACACATTTTAAAAATCCAACTTGATTTATTCATACTTGTACTTTAACCTGCTTTCCTCTTTAGTGAATGAGGCACTATTTTTACATTGAAAGTCAATGGGGGAACTTTCTTTTATTTCATTTATTTCATTTTTACAGAGCAATATGGAAATTCTGCTAACCTTAGCAGGTACTATTCAGTAGCAATGTGCAGTACAAATAAATACACAGAAATAAGCACCACTGATAACGATGAGCCAAATCAATGAGGGGAGTTGTCAGGGTCCCTCCCCCTGCCATGTAGCCCTGGCAGAGGGGCCCTGAGGGCACAGACACGGGGTTTCCCTGCCCCTGCTCAGCCTCGTTCCCCATTGGTTGGTTTGGGTTCCCTGCACGGGCAAGGACCCTCGGGTCCCGTGATTGCCGCAGTTCCTGGGCAGAGCCCGGCCATGCAGCTGGAGAAATAAACATCTCTGAAACATCTACCAAGAATCGGTCCATATATATTTCTTTTCCACAGGCCACGCTGTCTGATACACACGTGTTACAGCATCCCCACTGTAACAAATGGTAGGTAATGCGGGCAGAACAATCCCTGATCCCTACAATGACTGATTTGTGAGTAAACTTTGGATTTCTCTTCTTGTTTTTGTTCTGCTGTTCCATCTCTAAACTATGGAGGAACTGTGGAAAGACTCTTGGCTCTCCGAGCCACATATGGACATTTATCTTAAACTTGAAAAGATTCTCGAGCAATGGTTTATAAATTTTAGCTTAATTCAAGCCCAAAAAGAACTGAAACATTTCCTTTCATGGTTATATAAGAACTTCTTCTACATTTCTTGGGATTTAATTCTTACCAAAGACTTCTGGAACACCGTTAATTTCTGAGTCAAAATATATGCCGATGGAAGAATATTTTTGTGAATATTATTTAATTACCGAGACTGTTGAGCAATGTCAGCTGTGTCCTGGCAAAGGGAAGCCTGGCTCAGGGACCGTGCGGCCTCTCCCACATGGACCGAGCGCTCTCCGAGCAGCAGCGAGGCAGTTCCCGCGTGTGGGAGGAGTGACGCCCCGGGAACGCCCGGCTGAGAGGGGCGGCGCGCAGGTGGTGGGCAGCGGCAGTGGCTGGTGGCAGAGCGGAGCCGCACCCAGCCGAAACGCGCGCTGGAGCGGAGCGCGGGGGGCTCGTCACCCGGAGGCCCAGCCAAGACGTGGGCGCAGCCCCAGGCAGCGGCAGCGCAGCTGAGAGCAGAGGCGGCGGCGCGCGGGGAGCTGAGCAGCGCGGCCTGGCCCGGCCCATGCGGCCCCAAATGCGACCCCAGGAAGAGCGCGCAGGCACGAGCAGCCTCCACGGCCCCAGCAGCTCTGGCAGCTCCAATGCGGGAGTGAGCGAAAATGAAAGAGAAAGCAAAAACGCAGCGAGACGGAAAACAGCAGCCACTCCGAAAAAGGAAAAAATCACCGTAGCTAAGGTTTTAGGAATAGTAAAATGGTATAATGTTAAACAAAATTATGGTTTTATAACAAGATGTGACAACCAAGAAGACATATTCGTTCATAGAACTGCTATTAAAAAGAATAACCCTGAGAAATGCATCCCCAAGCTTGGGAGATAGAGAGGTGGTGGAATTCAAAATTGTGCAAGGTAGAAAAGGGTTACAAGCAGCAGAGGTCACTGGGCCTGATGGTGTTCCTGTAAAAGGCAGTATATATGCAAAAAATCGTAGTCATGTTAGACAATATCTCCATTATAAGCCCCCCCTACAGTCTCCCTTTCCTAATCCCACCTTTCCCTTTTACCCTATATCCTATTACCCCCAGTGTATTCCCAATCCGTTTTTTCATCCATGGTTTCCCTCGCAAAACCATGCCTTTGCCAATTGTTTCCCCAAAAATCCCTTTCCAATGCCAAGTGGGGAATGAAGAGGGGAAGGGAAGAAATTAACTATTGTTGTTTAGAGTTCCAACAGGTACAAATGGAAGAAACCCTCTCCTGCCTCAGTTTCCCCACAAAGCATGCCCAGAGAGTCCTGTCTCCCTTCTGTCAGCCTTAAGATGTTCCAGAGAATCTGTTTGGACATTTAAAGACTCAGGAGGGTGGCTTGTTTTGTTTTGAAACTGTCCTTGTTATCTCATGTTTATCCAGTTATTTTCAATGTTAAGTTTTAAATCTCTTTTGTTAAAAATAAACAGGTGAAATGTCAGGGTCCCTCCCCTGCCGTGTAGCCCTGGCAGAGGGGCCCTGAGGGCACAGACACGGGGTTTCCCTGCCCCTGCTCAGCCTCGTTCCCATGGGTTGGTTTGTGTCCCCTGCGTGGGCAAGGACCCTCGGGTCCCGTGACTGCAGCAGTTCCTGGGCAGAGCCCCGGCCATGCGGCTGGAGAAATAAACATCTCTGAAACATCTACCAAGAATCTGTCCATAGATATTTCCGGTCCACGGGCCTCCTTGTTTGATACATCGTGTTACAGAATCCACTGTAACACATTCCTAATTTAAAACTCCCTGTTATAGCGGGGAAACTGCAACACATGTTATCAAACAACAAGGCCTGTGGAAAAGAAATATATATACCAGATTCTTGGTAGATGTTTCAGAGATGTTTATTTCTCCAGCCGCATGGCCGGGATCTGCCCAGGAACTGCTGCAGTCACGGGACCCGAGGGTCCTTGGCGTTATCAGGGAACCCAAACCAACCAGTGGGGAACAAGGCTGAGCAGGGGCAGGGAAACCCCGTGCCTGTGCCCTCAGGGCCCCTCTGCCAGGGCTACATGGCAGGGGTAAAGGGACCCTGACATTTCACCCATTTATTTTTAACAAAAGAGATTTAAAACTTAACATTGAAAATAACTGGATAAACATGAGATAACAAGGACAGTTTCAAAACAAAACAAGTCACCCTCCTGAGTCTTTAAATGTCCAAACAGATTCTCTGGAACATCTTAAGGCTGACAGAAGGGAGACAGGACTCTCCGGGTGTGCTTTGTGGGGAAACTGATGCAGGAGAGGATTTAATTTCTTCCCTCCCCCTTTTCATTACCCCCTTGGCATCAGAGAGGAGTTGTAGGGAAAGGGAACTGTATAGGGAAGCCATAGGGTGAAAAACGGATGAAGAATAAACTGGGGATGGGGTAAATTTAGGAAAGGGTTCATATTGGGTATAGGGTAAAAGGGGAAAGTAGGCTGTGGGTAGGGAAGTTGCTGGGATGGACATTGTTTATCATTTTGTGCATAACGGCTGCCTTTGACTGGAATACCTCCAGGCCCAGTAACATTTGCTGCTCGTAAACCCTTCTTTCCTTGCACTATATCAAACTGTACAACCTCCCCATCTCCTACACTTTGCAGGTAATTTTTAGGGTTATTCCTTTTAATGGCAGTTCTATGGATGAATAAATCTTTCCCTGTATCATCTCATGTTATAAATCCATAGTTGTTTCTGACATTGTACCATTTCACAGTTCTTGTGATTTTCATTGCTACAACTTCTCCTATCACGTGCTTGCGTGTTTGTAGTGGCTGCTTGTCCCGCATGGCTGCTGCCTCGCCAACTCCAATGTCTCTGTCGGGCCCTTGCGTTGCGGCTGCTCCGCGCCCTCCGAGCGGCGCTGCTCCGGCGTGTCTGGGCTCTGGCCCCGCGCCCTGCGAGCAGTTCCGCTCCGCCAACTCCACGCTGCTTGGAGAGCAGCCCCGTTTCAGCTTGGCACTGTGCAGCTTCTCGTGTCGCTATGGAAACCACCGCTTCTCCCTCCACAGGGCTCTCCAAGCCGTGTGCTCAGAGCGGGCTGCCACGCTGACCCCCGGTTCCTGGCTGCTCGTGGGGGCCGCCTCTCTGCTGCTCATGGCCCACGGCACCTGTGGCACCTGTGGCATCGCTCCCTTGCTCATGGTTGAGTGGCCGGGGACCCCGAGACAGGGATGGGGTCTGCTATAAGGCGCACGCTCCTGAGGGGGCCGGGTGCATCCAGCACAGGCACCTCCGCTGGCACGGCTGCAGTCACGCACTCCTGGGATGGCGACCACGCGGCCTCAGCCATGGGATTACGGCCACCCTCTGCTATAGGGGTAATGGGACCATATAAATGCTCCTCAAGAGCTTCAGTGATTACAAGGCATCCACGGAGCGGTTCAATCACTAATGCATGTTTTGTTTGATCCCTCATCTCACACAAGATCTCGTACCAAAAGCACTCGAGACTAGTTCCAGGAGGATTAATATCAAAAAGTAAGTCTCAAGAAATATAGAAGAAATTTTTGAAAAGCCAGTTAAAAAAATGTTCTAGATCTCCCGGAACAAATACTTTCTTGTTTTGTTGTTCAAGGATTCCTTTAACTTCTAGATACATTTCTTTCTGTGGTTCAGAGAGCCACACTTCCCATGATTCTTCCATAGTCCAGAGAGAATACCCAAACCAAGGTGAGAAGAGAGAGATCTAGACTGGTTTTTTCTCACGAATTTTCTGTCCTTAGGGATCAGGGATCGTTCTGCTTTCAATTCTCTACCATTTATTACAGTGAAGATTCTGTAACATGATATATCAAGCAAGGAGGCCGTGGAAAAGAAATATATATGGATGGATTCTTGATAGATGTTTCAGAGAGATGTTTATTTCTCCAGCCACATGGCCGGGATCTGCCCAGGAACTGCTGCAGTCACAGGACCCGAGGGTCCTTCTGCCCGCGCAGGGAACACAAAACAACCAATGGGGAACAAGGCTGAGCAGGGGCAGGGAAACCCTGTGCCTGTGCCCTCAGGGCCCCTCTGCCAGGGCTACATGGCAGGGACCCTGACAGGAATGGCAGGGAACAAAGATGTTGATGAAATGACAAGTGAGGGAGCTGTGGCCTCGGCTGGCCAGCAAAAGCAGACAAGTGGATATGCAGAGAAAAGACCTTGTGGTGAACAGCGGAATGTTCAGGGAGGACCTTCACCTTAATGCACATAAATAAGAGTGCTGACAGTACGAGGGAGGTTCTTAAGAGTCTTCCTGGTGATAGGAGAAATGGATGTTAATGTCTTCACAAACAACTCAATCTGAAAGAATCAGCCAAGTTCTGGAAAAAAGGCTGTGGGGGTCTTCACAAACATCAAGCTGCACAAGTTTGTCGCAGAACCGAGTGCAGTCTGAACTTCAGGGAAAAATGTGCAGGCTTAATAGACTTATGAATATTAACTTCTCCACACAGGGTGGGCTTAAAGCCAATTCTAACAGCCATGCAATGAAGTATGGTGGGGGGGGATACTCTTACGGGGGAATATGCAGTGGGTGATTCAGAAAGGCTGTACCTTCCTAGTACCTCAGCCAATGGGGAAAGGACGAGGGCAACATGCAGTCAGGAGTTTAGGAAAAAAGGAGGCCATGTCTTCCAAAAACCCAAGAGAGACCCCACAGGGGGATGGCCTAGTGAACGCTCTCCCTTTATTCCAATAAAGTTGATTCTTGCAGGACTCCTCTGTCTCCTTTGTGGAAACTGGCCTTTGACAGCGTGATTTTCCACATGGAAATAAGCATAACCAGGTGCCTATCTGAAGCTGCTGTTCAAATGGGCACAGCACATCCCCATGGAAAATGACAGGAGGAATGAGAGATCTATCTGCACCTGCTGGACTCATTGGGATCACAAAGACAAGGTGGGACAACTCACATGACTGAAGCACTGCCATATATGGATACAAGTTCTTTAGGGAGGCCTATGTTCAAAAAGAAGGTTCTGCGAAACTAGAGCAGTTAACCACATCTTAGTCTGTGGTGATATGTTTACGCATGGCTTTTTCCTATCCCAGATTGTTCCCCACTCTGTTCCTTGCCCCTAGCCCTGGGCACTCCCTCAGGCTCTCCATATTGGTTCCTGTACCCCAGCTCTGCCCATGTACCACCCCTGTGCCCCTGAGAAAACCCCCCAGCACCCAGACCAGAGATCTCTCTGCCTCTGAGGGTCATTGGGACAAGATGTGATAAAAGTCCTCTCAAACCCTCATGGGAGATCCTTCTCACCTCCTTTGCCATCACTGGTTGTAGCGCTGATAGCTGCCGGAGCAAGATCACAGGGCCGTCTGAAATGGACCGCGGGAGGGCAACCATGGTCGCACTGCCCTAAGCAGCCCTGCTGAGATCTCAGGAAAGCTGCAGCTTGCTAAGCTAAATCTAGCAACTACAACATTAGTCCCTTGGAAGGTGATGGACCATGTAATGGAGAAGATGATCACTGGGAGTCATAAGGGGAAATAATATTCACAGATTCATGGAATATTCTGAGTTGGAAAGGTACCACAAGGATCATCAAGTACAACTTAAGTAAATGGCCCATACGGTGACTGAATCCACGACCTTGATGTTACTAGCACCACACTCTAACCAACTGGCCTGGCAGCCTTCTCTGAGGGAATTACTGTCTCAGTGGCTAAGGGGTGAGCACTGAATGTTCTTCTTTTTGATTGTAGTAAGAAAGACTTTTGACACAGTCTCCCAAAAATTGCTATAGACAGACGGATGAGGTACAGGCTAGATAAGTGGATGGTAAAGTTCCCTTGAACTGGTAGAACTGCTGGGTTTTAAGAGTTGTCATCAACAGCACAAAGTCCAGTTCAAGGCCAGGAACTAAAGGAGTAGCTTAGGGGCCACAACTTTTCAACATCTTCATTAATGACAATGGAACAGAATGCACCAAAGCAATTTTGCTGATGACACAAAAAAGGGGGATGGCACAACAGATGTTTGTGCTGCCATTGAGAGGGACCTTGGCAGACCAGACAAATGGCCTGACAGGAACCTCATGAAGTTCAACAAAGACAAGTGCAAATTACCGCCCCTAGGGGTAATAATCCTGTGTAAAAGTACAATCTGGGGACAGACAAGCCGGATAGCACCTTGTCAGAAAATGCCCTGGGGGGCACCTGAATTGCCATTAGATACTAATGTGGCCTTGTGCTAAATGCCATGACATCCTGAGCTGCAGAGAGGATACTGTTGCCAGCAGGGCAAGGGAGGTGATCTTTCCCCTCTAGTCAGAAGTTTTAAGGCACATCTTGGTGCTGGGTCTGGTTCTGGGCTCCCCGGTACAAGAGAGACACAGACACGGCTGGAGTGAGCTCAATGAAGGGCCACAAAGATGATTAAAGTATTGCAGTATCTGCTATACATAGAGAGGCTGGGAAAGCTGGGTCTGCTCAGCCTGGAGAGGGAAAGTTCAATGACAAATGAACTATCAACACCTATAAATACCTGATGACAATCTAGAAAGAAGATGCAGATGGACTCTTTTAAGTGGTGCTCAGTGAAAGGAAAAGAGGCAATAAGCACCAACAAAAACCAAGTGAAATTCCAGCTAAAAGTAGTAAAAATATTTTTATCCATTAAAAGTGGCCAAACACTGGAAAAGCCTACATAAAGAGTTTGCAGAGTCTCCATTCTTGGACATACTCAGATAGACACAGTACTGGGCAGCCTGCTGTAGCTGATACTGCCGGAGCAGAGGGCTAGACCTGCTGAAGGAGCGTACTACACCGTCTCCAGAGGTATCTGCCAGTTTCAGCCACCCTGTGATTTTCTTTGATTCTGTTATTAATTTGCTTGTCCTGTGCTCCCAAGTATTCAAAATCAACCCCATGGTAATCAAAAAAACTGTTACAAGATAAAAATTAATTTCTGATCAAAATATTTATTAACATGCTAACTCTAAGCAGCAAACAATAAACACCCTACAAGACAGACACCTGTCTGTCACTGCAGCAGGATAAGGATGTCAAGTCCTCAGCAAAATTTTCGTCCTGGGTGAGCACAGAACAGAAGAAATAACCAAAAATTACTAATTAAATGTAACAATGATGAGTGGCATCTAAAATATAAATGCCATTATACACACCCATACATGTATACAGGCGTCTATACATATATATAGATATATAAAATACATACATCTACACATAAAATATAAATTACATGTAAACATGTACATACATAGATTTACATAGATGTAAAAACAAGCACATGCTGATAAAATGTTTCAACACACTATACACCTCAAAGAAACACAATTTTAAGAAAAAAGTCACCATCAGCAACAGTAATTGAAAAAACAACACTGTCAGCCAAGACCCAAGCTGAAACACTCAAGTCTACTTTTTTCCACCACCCCCACATTTTCCATAAACTAACACACTACAATACTGAGAGCTTTTAACTCCATTTAAGAGCAAAGAAGAAATTTACAGACCTGCACTCTTCAAGCAACAAGAAAGGTTGTGCTAAAAAAACAGTCTGGTCTTTCTCAAGTCAAAACAGAAGAGCATTACTAAATTATTTCAGTCACTGAAGTAAGACTGTTGTTACGGTAACCTTAGTAGACTTTGCTCTCAGCATTGCAAGGTTGATGCTACATGAAGACACCACAAAGCAGACTGCAGAAAGACTCAGAGATTTGACACCTTGTTCTACCAGTAACAATATTTAAGTCATTACTGTTGCTAAGGGTAGAGACAGCTCTGGTGCTCTAATCTGACATTTCCTTCTATCCCTAAAACATAACAATAAATAAAACCTTTCTGTTCCTGTATGCCCCTACCAATGGTTTTAGAGTAACCTGTGGCTTCCTAGAGACGTAAATGAAATGAATAGCTATTGTCATTCCACAAGCTATATAACTGTGCTACAAACAGAATTAAAAACACACCCATCACTTCAAGCGATGTTTCTTAACTTTGTTTCACCACCACAATTTTAGTAAATATACTGGGACTTTGAGCACCGCAGCTGCCCCTGTCACCAAGGGAATAGAAGATGGTTTGGGGTAATTCAAGAATCTCTAGGTTCCATTGCCTGCAGTTTAAAAATACAGCACAGTGACAGGTCCTACAAATTATGACTTCTCATGGAAAGGCATAAATACTACAAAATGGTTTGCAGCACACAGCAGAGAATTACCTGAAAAATCCAAGAGCAGCAAATTAAGACCTGAGTAAAAACCTGACTGTCTCATAACTTATAGCACAAAAATTAAGAGCAACTGCATTGGAAGGGGTGGTGGGCAGGGTGGGGGAGTAAGATTAGCAATATTATTACAAAAAAATTAGTTGGAAAATTATCAGGGATACCTTTGGACTAGATACAATTCAAAAGCATGAAGACATGGCTCACATTTCCACTAAAAACACAGGAGCAAGAAATTAAAATTCATTTTAGAGTAGATTTTACTACCTTTGCAAGCAGTTTAATATTTCCTCAATACCTATGACAGCAAGGCTCAAGTCTCAAAATGTCAAGTAAACCTCTCCAGTCTGATGTTCAGAGCTTCACCAGAGCTCTGTGTCAGACCACAAAGTTCTAGACCCTAGTATTTAGCATAATTTTAAAGCAAAAATCACCAAGTTTGATAACATGAAAATGGAAAGGTTACTAGGGACTCTAAAGAGATCCAGAAAATTTGTACTGAATGCAAACATGAAAAATAAAACAAGAACATGCATTTTACAAGTAATTGAGAAGTTTGAAGTTAAATCTAGTAAGGTCAAGAGTGCTTTGCAAAAATTAAGCCAAAGAAGAAAAGTAGTGGCTTCTTGAAGACATTCACTATGCAGGATGGATCCTGTAAATCCTGTTTTTTCTCTGGTCCTAGAAAATTTATCTTCCACACCTCATAATTATGTGGCAGACTCTTACTGACACATGGCAGTATTTTCAGAAATACCTTTTTATTCTGTAGGACCAGAGTTACACTGCAATGTTTCTTCAAAGTCTGATCTCTGCTAATTTGCTGAAGAAAACGATTCTCTTGATGTCTACAGACACATTTACTGTTAAACTAAAAAAACCTCTTGCTGGCAAACTGACAGATACGCACAACACAGGAAGTTGTGAATGCACAAGAAACAGAGCACTAGCCCAGTATGCACATATTCCCTTGGAGACTTCCTTTTCCAATTGAATTTAGCACCTAGTAAAAAATTTTGGACAGTGTCACCAAGGTGTCAGCAGAACGTGTATTGTTCTGAATCTACTTATGGTGCATATGAAAGAAGACACCAAATGAAGGAAGCCAGTTGCCTTTCTTTCTTCTTCCAGAGCTTGTTTCTAACAATTTCAATTATGTTCCTGCTCTGTTTTCACTGAATGGAAGGTTGGGGACAGTAGGAAGGCAAAAAACAGGGAGACAGAGCACTGGTGAGAACAGATAACGTTTCCAAGTTAGATTGTCTTTTCAGCTCTAAAGTTTGAAATTGATAATGGGAAACTGAAGATAGTAAGGAGAATGGGGTATTTTCCACACTATTTGTCAAAGAATTTTCTGGCAGTATCAAATGAAAACCAAGCATTCAATGTGATACTTTGATAAGACTAAGTTTTAAACTGATTAAAAATCCCAGTAACCATAAAAAGGAAAAATTAAATGCTTTCGTTGTGAAGTCAACACAGTTGTAAGACCTTGGCCTAGATGTGAAGATGGAAAGGCTTCATTTTCTCCTCAGATTTTTTCCCTTAACTGAGGAGTTGTTACTTTAACTTAAATAAGAGTTTGTCTTTTGTTTACAAAGACCTGCATAATTTTCACTATTTTTTTTCATTGAGAAACAACAGAAAATTAGTTTTCTCTACATACTGACATCTCCGGAGGATTAGGAGAAATTTCAATATTCTGTACTGTAAAAGTACAGACTATTTGCAATTCTTAGTATGTATTGCTAACTACCGGAACTGTGAATTTTACAAAATATAAGCATAAGCCTTCTTTCTTCATAACAGAAATGTCAACAAGAAATTTGTAGCTGAAGTTCATTGAGAAAGATTAGCAGAAAGAAGTTAGCAGACAATGAATTATAATTATATTGATCAAACATATACATACAGACATGTGAAGTGTAATTCACATATTAGTGATATCAAAAATACTATTATTCATTGCAATACCATTAAGTATCAAGGTAGGAAAACATTAAAGCATACAAAAACCCCCATCTTGATTGATTTACCAAACTGTTTTCCTTAAATTTAGAGGACTGGTTTTATGGAAAAAAACATAGAAAACGACTTAACTTTAAAATAAGTATGCTGTTCATCTCTTTATTACCTCATGTTCAGACCTTATGTTCAAAAATGCCCTTATTTTAATTCCATATTTTAATGAGATGTTTGTGCCAAATTCTAAGAGGTTGTTTTGTAGTGAATAACAAAGAACATATTTTGAGAAATTTGAAGTTCAATGATTTGGCCAACTCAGACTGCAATATCCTAAGCTGAAACCAGCAAGCAGTAAGTTTGTAAATTTGATTACTTGACTAAAATGCCTTCTTTTCTGTCCTCACACATATATATTTTTCTGAGAATAATTTCAGGAGATAAATTCTATTAGTCCATTGCTGAATTTCACAAATGCTACTGATTTCCTCTTTCAATACAATTTCCCAATAAGCTTGCCCATGTTTATTGACTTTTTTAAACCAAACTGGTATTATTCCTTTTAAACATGAATAAAACAAGACATCAGTTTTCTTGTAAAGATTTCAACAAGAAGACAATTTAGGTCATATTTCTTGTTTTTTGGTCATATTTCTTGTTTTTTGGTTTTTTCCTCAAAAAACATGTAGATAGTGACTCCTGATAGAAAGAATATTTGTGCTTGGAAAGTAAAGAGAAGTATCCATACCAATTACTTCTACTTCCCAACTGCAACTCTTCAGGCAAAACATCAATTTAAAGAATATTGAAGGGAATATTATTTATCTAACATAGAAGTTAAACACTGTGTATGCCTCTGAAATTAAGAAGTAAAAAACAGGCAATTTCCTGACAATCCACTTAAAGTTACCAATTATCTTCTGACATTACCTTCATTCTGGGGAATCCAGTAGTCTTTTCAATTCATGTAATTCATTCTGTCCTTTACTTCTTTTCAAAGACACAAATAATGCAGCACTAATCTTACAGATTCAGAAATAGTGTGTGAGACCTAAGATAAAGCTTAAATCACTGCACTTTAAACCTTTAGCACAGGCCTATGTAGACTTTTGCTGACTTGTCAGATATGACTCTAATTAAAAAGTTAAACTTGGGCTTAAAGCCTTTTCAAGTTTAGGGCATTTAGCATTTCTAATTAATGTTTATGTCACTAATCATAATGGTTACTTTGTTACTTTCAGTAGAGATTGGTAGTTCTCTGACCCAAAGCTAATTACAGAACTGTAATGTTTTACGTCTATCACTACTCAAAAACTGGTAAGATACACCAAGAGTCAAAATGTATCAGAACGAGTCTACATAAACTGGTAGACTTCCAAGAGCCTTAGGTCTTGTGCAACAGAATGTTAAAACACACTGTTGCACATCTCTAATGCATGATACTGCTTTGTAAGTGGAACAACAGTCCTTTTGAGAGGATTCAGACTTAAAGTCATTATGAAATACTTACTTAGCTCTGACCACATCACAATCCTTTTGGAAAAGTTCTTCCTCTTTCACAGCTACCTGAGATGACAAGTTACAGCATATACTGTGCAAACTTTTTATTTGTTGTCTTGTCTCTGCTAAATCAGTTTCCAAATTCTGCAAAGAAAGTATATGAAATTTATTAAAGCTAATGCAGAAGAAATAATTAAAATCTACTATGCAAGTTATCTATGTAAATAGATATATAGATGTGTCCATACATACATGCATACATTTATTGTGGTCTAAGCAAATACATATAGGTATATGAGCATGTATGAAAAATGTAAAGTACCAGAAAAAAAAGTGCATTTCCAAATTTAGGTGGCCACAGCTTCTTTACTCTAAGAAGTTTTCCTTAGTTCAATTGCTGGATGTGGAAGGAGGATCCTGAATTAAATCTTTGCAAAACAGTAGTTCCCTATTTAACTACTGAACTGATTAAACCTTGTTTTCTATGTAGAAGCTTCTAAAAAAAAGCAGCTATGCATTCATTGTTTTCAGCTCTCAGAAAAATTTACAATATTGTGTATATGAACTAAGAACCACAGATACAGATTCATTTTTGAGACTACTTGTTGAACCTGCTCTTATTTTGATCTGTTAATACAATGCAAGGAATAGTTTATTCAGGAAAAGAAACAGCATACAAGAAAATTTCTGAAAGTGCTCACTGAAAACAGTGCAAACAAGCAAGGTTCTGCCTTTTGCCCTAAGCTAGAAGTTAGTCAGCAAACTGTGAAGGTGTACCCAGGAAACACAGCAATAAGGCACCTTACTCAAGCAAGACTTCAATCTCTACATAAACCTTGCCAGAGTTCCCTCAGAAGAGCACATCAGTCCTCAGGAAGCTTTGTATGACTGTTCTCCCCAGAGTGTTTTGAGGCAAGAATGGAAATACAAATACTACAGCAATATCTAGAACAGAATTTCAGATGCTGGCAAAAGCCTTAGACCTGCTTTGGAATCATGCTACTCACAGATGCAACCACTCGTTCTCAGTAAGGCAAATATTCAATGATTCATTAATAATTTAAAATAAAAGCCTCCTAGTAGAATATCATCCCTAATCTACTGCCAAGAGTGTATTAGTTTTCCATTTACATACAGACTTCGTTAGAGACATAAAGAAATGTATATTTTTCCCTTTCAGCAATATCTCAAATACTGAGGTTATAAAAATATTTCTATAACTGAAAAGTGAATAATTAAATTCTAAATAAAATTCCTTAAAATTGCATAAAAATGTCTTATAAGTATTTAGATGTATGAGAAGTGTACTACAATCAAATTCCATGAAATTTTGCAAGAACTGTGATGTCCTGTTAATAACAGTAACATTGATGTAAGGAAATACCAAAATTCACAGGTGAATGAGGTAGGAAATTAATTTGTTTCTTGATAAATATCAGGCTATATACTTGGTGTACCCAACAAAGGAATCACCATTCAATATCAAAGGCTAGGTAAAAAGCCTTATTTTTCCTTGAATAACGAAAAAATCAAAATGATAGGAAACAGTTCACTATCAACATATGAAGAAATTTTTTAAATGTAATATAAGGTATTTGTAACTTGCAGACAAATAATTGTAAGGCTTCTCCTCAGTATTTTTCTCCTCTGCAGCTAAAGGTATTGAATATGTGAACAAAAACTGTAATAGTTCATATATTCTGTGAATAAATTCTATATGACTATTTTTAATACCACACCATAGAGTTGCAGAGGTTTTCCATGGAAGGGATGAAAAAAATCTAACGTTACCAGTGCTGTAAGTTCCTGTCATCCATTGCACGGTACAATACAGAGAATACGTAACACATTATTTTGTCATAAATACAACTTTAGAAGTTATCTAATGGCAGAATTTAAAATTATAAAAAAGTATCCTTCAGTACTTCCATTTGTGACATATGTGACTCCAGCTCTTGCTTTCAAGTAAGAAATTAATCAGGTCAATCTTTTGAACCAATTTTGAAAGCTTGAGTTTTTTGGAAGCATTACTGAAAAACATGAAAATAGGGAAAGAAAAAACTTGTTATACAAACACCTTACCTACTGAAATACTGCATACTGATGTACAAAAGCTCAGCTTAATACTGAAATCAGAAATCTAAAACAGAATCATAGAATGGTTTGGGTTAGAAAGGATCTGAAAGGTTATCTAGTTCCAGCCTCCCCACCATGGGCAGGGAGATCTACTAGGTCAGCTTGTTCAAGGCCTTATCCAACCCACACTTGAACACTGCCAGACAGCAAGAGAAGGTAAATTTAAAAGAACTTCAAAATGAAAAGCATAAAAAACCAAGGCATGAGGCAGCACAGTTATGCCCATTATGGAGTCACTATGAATTAACACTACAGTTTTGTTATTTGTAGCTTCAAACCCGTTGAAAGTCACTTTCAAAGACAGTAGCTTTGTTTTCACGCTTTTTCCTGTTACATATTATGACAGAAGTGAGAGTAATTTTTCAAGGTCCCATCTCAATAAAACTCTCATTTTTCAGTGGAACTAAAATCGTAGGCTCCTCTTGAGACAGATGGCTGTTTCTTTGGAAGTTCTGACCTTCAGACTCTAGAAACTTCAAAAAGTACCATGCTAACTAGGAATTAACAAAAACAAACAAACAACGCACCAGTAAGCAATTCCACTAGCTTTTACTTCACTTCCACTTAAAATCTGCCAGCCTGACGTTTTGTCATCTACATACAAAACCTTTTGTGACTTGAGTTTGGGGAAAAAGTCATCTTGATAATAAACAATAGCTTAAGTAACCTTCACCTAAAGAACAATCAAATAACTCAAATACCTAATTGATTCTTAGATAGGGAGACAGATGGCTGGTTGGCAACTTTTCCACTTGTTCACTTTTTGGATATATAGAAAACTCTGGGAAGCACAAAAGAAGCACAAAAAGTTCTCAAGAACTATTTTAGGCAGAAAGCAAAGACCTAAGTCAACTTTCTGTACACTGTACGTTATTTACATGAAGGTACATACAGAAAAGACAAACAATAAAACACTACTGTCAACTTTTTTGCCACCTTATCAGGTATCCTCCTGTTAACCTGTCTCACTCTGATTTCAGCTAATATGACAAAACTTTAAAGAAATGTTCTTTGAAAGGACAAACTAGCCATAGCAGCTTTTCCTTTCTCTCAATTTGAAGAAGTTGATTTTATACCCAAATTCAGGTTACAGTAGGTTAGGAAAAACAACCAGTTTTGAAAGTGAGAAGTGGCACTTTTCTTCAATGGATATGGTTTAAAGACTGGGGGGGGGGGAAGGTTAATAACACTTAGTTCAGCCTCTGTACAGGCGACCATTTTTCCAAAGAAGCAATCTGTGATTTAGATGTTACATTTCTAGCATCTAATACACATTTTAAAAGCAATGTTGGGTTAGCTCATTTTGATAAGGACTCTTTTTATTCTTTCAGATAGAGGAGACTAACATGGATAACATCTGCATACAACACATCTTTAATATTGTAAAATTCCTTGTTTATTACTAAAAAACATGTACAAAAAGATGCTGATTCAACTCCCAAATTAAAGGCTGAGAGGCAGCCAACACTCCCAGCACCCCTGGACGCAGTTCATCTCAGGCTGTCCCAATGGACGTGTACTAGTCAAGTTCCCTCAGGTATCTTCCAACACATCCATTCTTAGTACTTCACACTGAAGTCTCACTCTAGGCACAAACTTTTGGGGACGTCTTGGAGAAGACTGAGGGAAAGACAGTATTTAGTACCTCTGCTGTATCTATTACCTTTTGTAATTATAATTGTTACATTTCAGCAGCAGATCCCCATTTTCCTTGTTCAGCCTTTCACTGATAAAGCAGTGCAAGAAACTCTGGTTTTAACAGTCATTATTTGCAACTCTAAACTGCAGGTAGGTTACCACCACCCTTCCAGACAATGTTTCTCAACTCCTCCTTTACAGATTTCACTGTTTCCACTTCTTGAATACTGTTTTCCACCTGCAGCCTACACTGGAGTCTAGTGGTGAATTCTGTTTCGCCAAGCTGATCTCCTCATGCATCCACTTTTTTTCCTGAGCTCCTTACTCTTCAAGGCTGCTTCTCACAGGATTCCACAGACAAGTTCCCTGGACAGCTGAAGACTCTGCTTCTAATTCCAGGACTCTACTGTGCTACTTTCCTTCCATCATTGTCTCAAGTTCTTGGCCTTGACAACTTCATGGTCATTATAGCCAAGACTGCCACTGATTATTATTTTCTTAATCTCTTCTTCCTTGTTTGTAAACAGCAAATCCAACTGTGTGACATCCCTGGCTGTCTCAGGCAACACCCATCCCCAGAAGTACCCTCTGTCACACTCTAGACACCAGCTGAACCTGCTTGTAAAACCCCTCTGAAATACCAACACTGCTAATTCTCATCCCTACAATCACCCAGCTCTTTCACTCATCAATGTGCCTCATCAGCCACAAAGACAGAGACATAAAACTTATTCTGTGTTCATTGAAGGGATGGGTATCAGATTTTCAATAATTTGTCCAATATTACAAGTATTACATTTGACAACTTAAAAATTATTTTATCAGTTTGGCACACAGTAGATTTTTCTTTCCCAAGAATCAACAAATAATTTCTTCTCCTGGGAACCCTATAACGCTTTCATCATAACCAGTCCAAAGAAGTCAATTTGCAAGAACTTTACTTCCCATGAGATCTGAATTAAGCTCTTTCAAAAGAGTTTCCATCACCGTAACAATCAGAAGCATCACCAAAATTCCCAGTTCAGGAAAAAAGGGCATTTCTGGGTGACGTGTTAATTAGATAGTTAAGGCAATGAATATACTTCGATAATGTAAAAGAACACAGCATTGTAAGTGTACATTAGTCATGTAAACAAAAAGAATCCACTACCTAGGTGTGTATATAGGCAGCTGTTGAACACTAAGATAGCATGTTTGTGGCTCATTTCTTGGAGGAATTTAAAAAACACTAGCCAATTTCCACCAGGAAACAGGAAAAAGTATCATCTAAATAAGAGAAAATACTCTGTACCATGTATTCAGTTATTTCCTTTTTTTGCTTTACCATAAACTATCATAAACTTTTTAATATATTCTAAGCAATAATAAGACCCATTACAGAACAGAGATCTTTGGAGGCCAGGACACAGTGTATTTGGAACTACATGTTCTTCCAAAACAATGAAGATCAAATCTACTGCAACAAGATTATAGGTAAATAAATTACAAATCAAGAAAAAAATTGTGGTAATACTTTTAAGCTTTTATTATTTTACACACATATATATTATCTGAAAGTACAGCATCTTCTATTTTTTAATGATTACATTTTAAGATGACTATTTGAAGTCAGATTCCTGCTTTGCAGCATCAATTTTTAAAAAGCTGTGGGTCTTAAGTGATAGAATGTAAATGAATGCAAGTCCCCACTGGTAGATTTGAATATATAACTTGCTATTTAAAGAAAATAACTTGTAGTGAAATGTCTGGAGAAGTTAATTCTCAAATAACATCTAGGAGTCCATTCCACTTCATACCTTTATTCTGGCATCATTGCCAGATGTTTCCCTTTTCCATTGTGCCTCCTGTTTCCTCAGTTTCTCCAGGTCACTTAGCAGGTCAGCACAGCATGTATTTAATTCCTTATTTTCCTCCTCCAGGTTTTTTATAACCAGTCTGTTTTGCTCTTCCTTCTTTCGTGCACACTCCTCAGTGTCCTGTAGAACAGTACCACAAGGGCCGATAAACAAAAAAGTGAGAACTAATCAGCAAATATAAACTGTGCAGTTTTACCCTCACAGCAGCTTCTTCTATATTTGATGGCCAAGGTCACCTGTGTACTTTTATTGGCCTCTTTCATGCAGGTGGAAGGGTCATATTTTTTAGCTGGATGACAGCTTTGATGAGTACACATTTGCAAAGAGCCCATTAATTGATCAAGCTGCCTTTGATGCTGTCCCCAGCTATTTTTGAGACCCACACAGACATATCCTCCCAGACCTCAGCTTTATCAATTAATAATGCCAGTCCCATCAGAATCTAATTACAAGAAGCCACATCTTCACACTTCTACTTTCTTTGCTCCATTTCCATCATTAACTATTTATCTGAAAGTTACAAGCTTGGATTCTTGGCTTTAAAGCATCTTTCTCAGTTGGTATGTGAGAAAACGGTAAGGTATAGCAAGGCCTAAGGCAATTTTTTCTCCAAGCTTGTCACTTTCTGTGCCACAAAGGCTGACATTGCTTAAAGAAGTACTTCAAAGCTACAGTCTTACAAAACTATGTACAAGTCAATATACCTTAAGTTCTTGGCTTTTATCTTTAAATTTCCGGTTCAAGTTACCAAATTCATTCTTCAAACGGGTATTTTCCTTATCCACAGCACTTTTTCTCTGCATTAAGCCGTTTATCTCCTGCTGCTGTCCTGTGAGTCTCTATTTAAAAAAAAAAAATTTGTTCATAGACAAAAAGCAAATGCAGAAGAGCATGCATGTCCTGTGTTTTAGGCCTATGAAATGTAACTGACATATGCAGTTTTTACAGCATTATTTTAATTCATTAGTACTTTAATCATACTCAAAGCTGAATGACTGTAAGACACAGTAATGCAAATGAGGAACCAAATATTCTGCTGCTACTGAACAAAGAAGCCTATAAATGCAGAACTGAATGGAAATTACTCAATGAAGCTTATAGAAAAACAGTCATTTACAGAAGTTATATCTGTGTTTATGGATTAAGAATATATTAGAATACCATTTAACTTGCACTGCTAGCACATCAAAAATTAAACCAAAGAGCTGAATTCAAAATTCTCCACAACTTCCATATTTTGTGACAGTAAACAGAAATGACTATTAAGTGAGGCTACCAAAACGATTACGATACAAAATAGTTTTAAAGAGAATTAAGTCTGGCTGAATCTAGAGCTCAAGGAAAATAATACAACATTGCTCAACACATACTATGGGTCAGCTCACCCACATACAGAAAAATCCCACTGCCATAAAACAAGAACTTCAAGTTTCTGTGATAATTTCATTTGATTCTCATGATACTTGCAATGCCATTAGAACTGTGTTTTTCTGAAGGAGTCTGCTTTAATTCCACAGTCTATTTTGTCTCACCTCTTTCTAAATCAAAAGGGCATTAATCTGTAGTATTTTCCTAGCAGTGACACCATAACTGTGGTACAAAATTGATGAAACTTTCACGTCAGTACTGAAGTCTATCTGCTTCACTTTTAATACACAAGCTAAAATGAAACGTGTATGGAAATATGAAAAATTAACAACAAAACAATAATCCTCTAGATTATTCCACAATACATCTGATAATACATGTAAGAGTTTTCACTGTCTAAAGCTTACATCTGGTTCATAACTATGTCAGACATAAAAAAGAAGGAAAATGTGCTGGGTAAAAAACACGCAAAACAGTACATTTGAAGTCGCATTTTCACCATTCAAAAGACAAAACATTTGCTTTTTGTATATATTATTACACTTGCAGAAATAAACTATTGCTGGCAGAGATGATTTAGTTGAATCTTTAAAAAGGTATGTATCCACATTACTATGGAAAGCATCAGTAATTTTGTTTGTTACCCTCCCACTCCCTGGCCCTCATGGAATTAGAGTAAGCGGCTCCTTTGAGTCTTCCTTCTAGCTCATTACTACTTAACATTTATCAAAAGTCTGTACTTGAAGACATCCTTAAAACATCATTAAAAATCTCACCTGTCTGAAAGAAACTATTGGCTCTGACCTAAAAATTCACAAACACACATTTTCATAAAAGCTCCAGCTCTTTAAGGCATCTAATTCCTGAGAACACAGGTACATCATACTAGTACCTAGTTTCATTATACACTGTGCAGAAACTGGTAAGCATATGTGTATTTGTGAAGCAAAATCAGATATATTTGGGTTCTGTTTTGAATGGGATGTTTTCCAGCAATTTAGGGAATTAACAGAGACACGATGGTACAAAAGTGCAACTAGATATTTCAAATGTTTGTTCTGTATTGCTCAGGATTAATTTTCAACTGAAATAAACTACTTACTGTGAATACCTTGCAGAATAGTCAGACAGGTTATCCTGAATCAGACTTGCACACTAATTACTTATCTCCACAACTGACTGACTTAGCACTTTGAATCAATCAAAAGGCAAATACACCACATCGATCACTAAGCAGCAAACTCACCTGAGTAGTCTACAAAGTCATCTACTGCAGCAGTAGTGAAACATTACCTAGGTGAGTTACACTTGCATGGAAAAAAAATGTTATGTTTCAAAGCATTTTTTTGGGGCATCACTTTGCATGCTCTTATCTTTTCCTCTAAATGAATTGAACTTTTACTCACATATCTGCTTACTTCATGCACTTATAAAGAAGAGAAAAAACCAGAAGTATTACACAGGAGCCATAACTGGGTAGAAATAAGGGTCATAAAAAGGAATTTCTGAGATACAGACAATTAAGTAAACTATCATCTGCCTTTTCCTGTGCAGCTGTTTTTGTACTTTGCTTCCTCAACCTATATATTACTTCATATAATAGGAGAGTAAAGATTGATTTCTTACAGCAGAGAACACAAGCAGTGTTCCTAAAAGACTACCCTATTCTGGTAGGCAAGGGAAACAGCAGCGAAAAAAAGATACCAAATCAACACATGGGGCAACTTCTGACATGAGGTTATTTTGACAGATTTCACCAGGTAAAACACCCATCAGGAATTCATCTATTCCCATAGTATCTACTGATTTTTGTCTAGATACTATATAGACAGTCTGACACTACACAAGAACAATCTCAACTTGCACTTTGAGTTGACTCAGTCATCCTTGTTTGAATACAATAGGGCAAAAGCAGTGTTTGACAGCTTGGTGGTCAAGAACCATAAAAAACCCTAATGTAACTAAGACATTTAAAGTACACTTTGACAAACTTCCAAGAAAGAAACCTATTCTAAAATGAATTTGTTCTAATCAAAACCAAAAGAATCTGATTTTACCCTTCTGTTTAGGTGGGAAGAATCAAAGAGTATCCCCTGTATACTGCTGGAGCCCAGAGTGCTCCAGGCAACAGTACACAGAAAGAAACACTGTGACCTGGTGGAGCAGACCTTTTGATGCTCACAGGACTGTCATTCCAGAATTCATTTTCATCCTTTCCCATGGCATCTCTTTACCTACAGTACAATACAATTTTTTTGCTTCCATAATATAGCTACACTGTTTACTACCAAATACTATTTATTTTTTAAATACCTTCATATTAATCTGAAGAGGAAGCAAAATCACATACTAAGTCAAACTGAGAAAAATCTGCTATGAAAACAACAGATCAAAACCAAAAGGACACAATAGCCTTTTTTTGTCCTAAATCTGAACACATAAGTCTTTTCACAGCAGTAGGATGTTAAAATTATCTGTCCATACTTCATGTGAACAGACAAAAAAAAAAAAAAAAGGTTTTAAATTAAAACCTCATTTTTACCCATTTGTGAATTTTCACTGTGGAGACAGTGAAAGGGGTGACAAAAGCAAACCTTTAATTCCAGGAGTCTGATTAAAAAAAAAAAAAGTGAGTTAGGACACAATTACCAGAAGTTACATACTGTTTGATATTGCAGATATCATCACTGATATTCCAGTCTTTAGTGAAATATTTTTTAATCTACTACATAAAAAGCATGTAGAAAGAACTATGAAACAACAGCTGTACATGTTATTATTACATTAAGTGCTTTCCAAATTTTCTTATTTTGGCAGTTGAGGCAAAAATGTTGGGAAACCAGCTCCTAACTCTGCATTTTGAAATCAGATCAGACTCCACTACTAAATCAGTATTGCATAGCTACCTCTATATAGGTTCATAAAATGTAAGTAAGAGTGGATTTTATTTCATCTGAAGCAGTTAACCAAAACTGGAGTAAAAACTATCTAGCAGAAATGCAAAACTGACATATCCTTCAATGTTGCTGCTAATACAGAAATGCACCAACACACTGGGTGTTGAAGCACTTCATGAAAAAATTCTGTGCACAACAATATTAATGGAGTCCATCTATGAATGCAACAAAGGGGCATGCATTTGATTTTTACTACCAAAAGGATCAGGGTAACAAATATTAAATTCTGTGCTTTCTTCATTGCATTCTTTATCAGAAGCTTTTAGTGTGCAGTAGTCCACTTCTAATACAGCACATGGAAAAATATTAATAAAGTTAAAATCCTGACATCTTACGCAGAAAAAAAATTAATTTAGTAATGAAATTATTTTATTAAATTTAAATGTGGAAATACCATTTCTTTTAAAGTTCTCCTCAGAATTTCTACTTCAACATTTTACGACGTATTTTCTCCCTTTCATCATCTCTTTTTCCTCACCAAGTAGTTGAGGTTGACTTACCACACTTTTAACCCCTCCTCTCCTTCCTGTTTTCAATTTCTAGCAGGAATTTATCAATAAGTATACACCATTAGAAATGTGCCAGTGACATTTTATATCTTCCCTTGATTAAGCTTTCTTAAATTTCTCTCTATATTTTTTCAACTTTATTAATCCTCATGGTTCTTGAGCACTCATATGCACATTTAACAAAAAGCATTGCTAGTCATATTCTCATACAGTCCTCCAAAACAAAGGGAAAAAAACAAAACAAAACAAAACACTAATAAAATTAGTTCCCTTTCTTTCATCTCATGACTATTCATTAGATTCTTAAATTATTTTCAGATGTAGGACAAACAGAAGTTCAATGCAAATAGTTCATGAAAAGGTAACCATGTGCTGTGAGAGTCATCAGCTGCATTCTACAGTCTGTACAGTGTCCTTTCAGAGTCTGAATGAGAGTAGCTAGTTATGATATAAAATATCAGTTATTTTTAAATCCATACTGCTCTAGAAGTAAAATGCCAACAGTGCTACCTGATTCTACCATAGGTTCCAGAGCATACCTGTATTCACAGCTAAGTATTCAACTTGACACTTGTCTCCTAACAAGGATGAAAAAACAATGAAAAGTAGCAGCTGACACATAATGGATTAAAATGTAACACATATAACAGTATTTTGAATGCATGTCCCATTTTTAATTCTTACTTTTCATTCCTAATCTTCTGCCAGAACAATCTTAAACAAATTAAAAAAGCAACCACAAATATAGAGTAATTTAAGTGGGGGAGTTCACTTGATTTTTGTAACACCAAAGTTTGTTCTTCCTCATCCAATCCCATGTTCTCCAGGATTCCCTGAGATAAAGCAATTTTAAAAATGGTTCCTAAGAAAAATTATTAACCTGCAAGCAGGTATGTATAAATCTGTTCCCAAAATGAATGAGAATTTTTCAATGCCTATTTCTATCAATTTAAGACATGAAATACAACATGGTAACTTAGAGATGTATACAAGGAAAAACATTCTTAAAACATTGTCCATTCATATGTGCTTTCCTACCATATATGTGCTGTTGGAAAAGGACAGGTCTGTTTTGCAGGCAGCAGAAAAGAAAATCAAGATTCTTTAAAGTTTTTTTAAGAGGATCAACTAAAATGGTTCTACAGAGAAGCAGACCAGAAATATGAGCAGCTGACTTCATCCTGCTCATCCTGCAGGTCGTGAATATGTATTTACTTCTCTACTATTAGTCAGCCTTGCTCCTGAATTCTCACCTGACCCATAGATTAAGGACGGGTCAAACAGCATAATCTATTATAAACACCATGTTCCCTATTGCCCTCTTTGGACTTGTCTGGTGTGATTAATTTGGTATTTTCAGCAAAGTTTGCTATCTTAATCGAAACACCTGATAGAATTTTTCATTACCTGAACATGTGGTGGAAATAAACTGTGGCTTTATGCAACTCTAGCACCACACTTTCACCAGCAGCAATGGAACCATCTCTCACCAGCAACCTACTGAGTAGGTCACAGCCTGGAAAGAACTTTTTTATGATGTGCACCACCTCCTTTCCCCTCATGCTGCTCCTTACAACTCCACTGCAGCACATTCCTTCTTGTTCACTAAAACAAAGCTTTACTGATATTTTCCACAATATCTTACAATCCTTTGTATCCCTTTCTCTCAGTTCCTTCTGCTGCAAGCAAGCACTGCCAGCAACTGCATTTTTGCATTAACAAGGAAGCCAAATACTGCTTCTGGCACATGTAGTTTTCCACAACAGGCTTTCTATCTCTGAAACAAGGAACACAGAAGCTCCTTGCCCTGCAAAGGCAAAAAATTTAGGGACAGTTTTTTGCAAAAACACACCTCTAATTTGGAAATGAGACAGCATTTCGTCAAAATAGAAAACCTGCAGCTCCATAATAAATTCAGCATCAATACCAAGCAGAGTAGTGTGTATTGCAGTAATGCATCTGCTACACTTAGAAATTTACTGTCCATTTTACTCTACTGAGCTCTCAGGAAAACTGCAGCAAATACCGACAATATAATCTGACAGTCTTGCCACAGCTAGTGATTCTCTACACCAGGACAGACCAGATTTTCTATACAACCCATAACACAGTGCTGTACAGCAACACTGCCTAATAAATTTATTCTCTGTTCTTTCCTCTCAGCAGCTCTACTTTGAAACAGCAGCAGCACAGCCTTCTAGGTCAGAAAACAAAAAATCCAAAGGATCTTTCTATCCTCTATTCTCTCTACTAATTTCCAATCAAATCCAATACCCTGCTAAATGAGCTTTTCTCTTATTTTCATTGAAGAGCACAATCTTGACGGAACTAGGTTTAGATTATTTCTTCTATGCTTTCCTTTCCAGCAAGGCTTAAACAAGGTGCTCAGAGTTAGCCTCTGCCTCTGGAAGAGAGCAGGACGATCTGAGATTTGCAGGAATCAATACCTACTAGCATCTATGCCTGACACAGCAGTATTTCATTACACTCATATACATCAATGCCGCCAGATCAGGTGTAGTAAATAAAGAACAGCTGTTGCTGTGATCAACTCTTCTGACAAGCTCCTTCTGAAGTGTTGTCAGCAGATTCATAAGGCCACAATCTAATCTCACAGGACTCTACCTGCTTCTTTCTGCTACTTGATCCTTAAACCATAACCATTTTCTTGAATTTCAGGAAATCTGCCTGTATTCAAGAAGCCATGATACATGAAAAGCTTCCTCACCAAACGTCCTTAAACAGGGAATAAAATCCAACCCCTTAAAAGCCTACTGACCTTAGAACTGAAAGAAAAAAACAAAACAAAAAAGCATAACTACAATGACCAACTAATATACTAAAAACAGTAAAGAAGTTAATCTCTTACACAGTAAAAGTAGATTCCAATTGCTACAGAAACCATTTTCAGCTCAAATAAAAAGCTACTCTGTTGTAACTCTCACTGGCTACATGATAACTGTTCTTACCAGGCTGTAAAGAAATTTCCCAACTAGACACTAACACAGGAGGATGAATGAGATCATAAAGACCACATCTCTCTCTTCTTTCTAGGCTTGACTACTGAGTTCTGCTCAATATTCAAGAAATCATGCATTTCAAACTAGTGTACTTGGCAGAGGACAAGAGATACCACATTCCTTTACTTACTGTACATTTTTCTGTCTAATCCAAGTGCAGGTACCATTTCAGGCTATCTCTGTAGAAACACCACTAAGAATATGAAGGCTGAGTAAGCCTAAGACCCAGAAACTTTAGCCAACTTCAAGAACGGCCACTCATGTGAGTTATTAAAGAGGTAAAGCATAGATTTACAACACAGCTGTGTAAGTACCCAATATAGCTTCTTTTCTGCAGAGTTAAGTAGGAAAAAGTTAAGTTTAAAAACTATTTCCTCAAAATGAAGTTACCTCACAGAAACATATTTTCAACTGGTAGAAAATGCATTCCCACTGGGAATTCATACAAAAATACTAATGAGCTGTAAAGGTACACTGTAATTTACAGCTTATTAATTGCTTCAGTCAAAAAAGCCCACAGGTATTAGCCATAGTCATCATACTACCTACCTCAGGTAGCGTTCTATCAGTTAACCAAAATCAGCAATTTTCAAGTGTTTGTGTATTTTTCTTCCCATCTTTCTCACTGAGATCAGCTCCTTAACAAGGTTTCCTTCCTTAATTTTATGAGAAAACTAACTAGAAGATGTCAAGCAGAAAGGTAAAAAGACATATGATAATTCACTGATGCAGTTCAAAGGTGCTACATAGAACACATGTTTCACCACTGAAGGCTGATCCCTTTTCCAATGTACAACTCGAGTCACTGTTTTTTAAAGAAAAAAAATTTGTGTTAGTGCCCCCTTCAACACGCTTTGTCTGCAGTATCCATAAATCTTATTTACCAAACTTTTTTTGCGAAGCGTTCATAAAATTCACATAATCTCAACACTGCTGACACATTCACCTGAACTTTTTATTACCAAAATTATCGTCATGTCCCTCATTACACAAGAATAATCAAGCTTACATGCTACTGAAAATAAAGTATTTAGATGGTAATAATGTCTGCATACATTTGTCTTAATTTAATAAAAGTATTTTATTACAAAGAAAAATATAATCAGGTGAAGGTACAAAAGTCAAGAAAAATTTATCAGTGTTAATTAATGCCTGAAGGTAGAATTACGCTTCTTTCAATTGGACCCATTAAAGGGGCTTTAATACAGATTTGCACAGCAAGCTGAAGATTTTCAAGAGCAGATAATGAGGCAAGCTAGTACTATTTTAACCCCTCTAGAGTATAATCAGTTGATAAGGTTTTGAAACGTTACAAGGTCTAGGACAAAAAGATTAGCTTTAGTTCCTCCAGATCAAAATTGAAACCTAATTAATTAACAATGTTATAAGAAAAGGTTTACTGCTATTTTTACATGCCTTTAATGTCATCTTCTAAAGAAAACAGGTTAAGATATTTTAATTTATCTATTGTGTAAATGGCAGAAGAATATTCCCTGCTCCAACATTATCTGCTAAACTAATTGTTTGAATTTGAAAATTTCAAACATTCCTCCAAAAACCTCACCTTACTTTTTAAGGAAAAAACAGCATCAGTGATCTACTTGAGATACACACAATTATTATAAATCAAATACAACAGGTTAAAAATAAAAAAGAGAATTAAAAGATTTCTGCAGTAAGCTATCTATCAGTCTTCAGAAGAAGAAGAATTAAAATTCTAAGAGAGTGTGCTAGCCACTTAAACATAGCAGTTAGAAATTGTTTTCCTTGAAACAAACAGAGAAGTGATGCATGTATGTCAGGGATACATAACTGCTGAAAAAAAGTTTTGAGACACTGCATAAAACAAAAATAACAGTAAAAAAATCAGTATAGCAACCTAGACACTAATCTCAAAGGAGTAAGATTTTTACCACACAGCATTTAGAATAAACATATCTATATGCAAGATGAGGCCCAGTTGTGACTATCAGGACCAAAAGTTACCAATAAACCAATAAAAAAAAAGAAAAAAAAAAAGGGGGCAAAGTAAAAGTACAATGGAAAACTCAAATACAATACATTCTGTACTGAATTTATGTGGAATAATAGACAAGAATAATCTTAAGTGCTTTAACAAATTTATTTGAAACTTTGAATGGTACATCTTTAAATGTTCCACACTAATTCATACTTTAAATGCATTAAAACAATATGAAGTTCATGACCAGAAAGAAGTCTTATTCATAAAACTGAAGATTACAACACTGTAATTTAGGAAAGGTGAAAACCTGAAGTGTGGGGTATGTCCAGCCCCTACCCTGGAGGGATCTCTGCTGAGATAAGAGATTTTGCAATTGCCCAGCAGGACTCCCTGGAAAGGCAACCACTTCTTTGGTCACGGCAAGAAAAGACAGACCCACAATCCTTTAGGAGACACTCTGCAGATCCTTTGTAACCCATTGGCTTTCACCCATCCCCTGTATCCCTATAAAAGCAAGCCCTCTGGCCCTGTGGGGCTCAGAGAGGGTTCTCGTCCCTGGCTTTCCCCTTCGCCGGAGGGGACCCACAATAAAGCTACCTTTGTGCGGAACCAGCCACACGAACCTCTCGTCTCTCTCTCTGGTCTGGCTTGGCCTGGAGGCTGCCCTGCAGAGCTGAGCTGGAATCACGAGCTGATAATCACTGAAGAGCTGACAGCCTCTGCAAGGGCCCTCCTGCCAGCAGCTGAGGGAAGACAACCGGGCCTCGGGAAGGCGACTCCTTTCGGGACCATCTCCCCAGGCCGGTCACCTCTTCCTGGGTCAGAGCCACTGACCCCGTCACCAGCTGTCATGCTGAAGTTCTATTAAGTAAACAGAAGTTCAATGCACATACTCCATTCCAAAGATATTGGACAGCAGAAGTTTTGAATAATGATGATTTCCACTTTTATTTTAACCCCAAAGCCGCAATGAGTATCAATTCTCACGAGTATCTGAGCACTCTTCTTCCCTGTTAGGTTATACAAATGTGATTAAAGACCATATTATTTCTCAATCATAAGTCTCCAAATTTCATTATTTTACTTGATTTTCAGTAGTATCTATTAAAATAGGAACCATTCTGATACTAATCTCATTACAAATTAATTTCATTTAGCTTTCAGTAAGAACTAACTAGATGGATCTATCTCACTGTAGTGCTTTGGTCCAAGATACTCATTACTGTTTACCTTCTGTGAGATAAGAATTAGGAGAAATATTAACAGACCTAAAAGAAGAAAAAAAAAGAAATCATACCACACCTTCAGAATGCTTCTCCTCCCCCCACCTTCCTCCCTTCTCCCACTGACAATGTAAAAAGACAACCCTTGAGATGTTCAGTCTGTTTATCACTTCCATAATAACCTTGTTCAGTCCATTTAGGAAGAGGAGTCTCTCTTGCCCATGCCATGAAAACAGTATCACAACGAGCCAGCCGCCCGGGTTGGTTCTCTGCTCACATGTGAGTCCCTTCCCACTACTTGCAGCTTTTCCCACAACTGCTTTCAAGGGTCCACTCTTGAAATTACTGGGGTAAAATTTTAAGATTGAGCCATTCAGAAATAAAAGTTCTCTTCACCCATCTCTGGGAGCATTTCATCTCTAAGAACAGAGGCCCTTCTCCTTCCCTGGGAGCAAAGGGTCCTCCTCATCTTCATCTTTAGGACTATCTCAGGGAGCATCTCTAGGAACTGAGGTCTTCTCCTTTTCCATTTGGAGCAAAAGTCCTCATCACTTCTATCTCTCCCTGTTCAAATTTCTCATGAAATTACAGCTGCATCAGCATCTGCCTATCTCAGCACAGGTGCTTTTGCTCACAAGTACAAGTTGAACGTTCCACCCCCCATACCTTCATGAAATTACAACGGGTACTCTAATACATCATAGCTTTACAACAGAATTTCAGCTTTAAGCATCTCCTCTTTCTTCTCCCTCAGGTTTTCAGCTCTTCACAGCACTAAAAGGGTTAATCTCACCTAGGCCTTGCAGCTGGAATGTGGCTTATGGAAGTGGAGAGGGGGGGAGCCGAGCCACAGCAGGGCAGTGGGGGGGGTTCCAAGGGTGGAACAGGTCCATTGGCTCCACGATGGCCGTGGCCCGGCCCGGCCTGGCCCCTGCACGGGGCCCGCAGCCACCTGTCCCAGCACTGGAAACAAGAGATAGCTTGGGGGGGGAGTTTGTCTGTTCTTAAGTGTGGATCACAGAAGCAGTCACAATTTTAAGTGGCTTAAAGAACTGTCCATATTCAAACTGGCCAGCTGATAGGTTCTGTCAGGTCACAGAGGAAGCTGTAAGCACCCTTTTGCAAGAACATCACTTCCAGGTCTACGCTTGCTAACCCATGACACTCACCTAGACTGTGGAGAATATACTGTCATATTTACAGAAATTTTAAAAGTCCTCTTAGGCATGTCAGGATAAAGTCTAAGCATAATACAAGACAAGAAATATGATCTCATGATCTCCTTACAGGGTTTTGTTGTTATTTCTAGAAGCAATATAAGCTTACATTTATGTCAAATGATGAGATACCACATTGATTTTTCTTTTTTATCTTACTCAACATTGATTTATACAATCAGCTTTTTGGTGGTCACCCAGAAATTCCTAGACAATAAACCCTACAACAAATTATACTGTTGCAACTGGTATCTTTGTATGGTGCATGAAGGGGAAGAGAAAAACAAAAGAAGACATGACTGGCTAATCTCAACTTAGTAGATGTAACAAATTAGTAGACTGAAATACACAGCTTTCAAGTCTTCCTGTCTGTACTTTACAGAAAGGAACACTGATTACCATTTCTGTCAAAACGCACATTTTCACAAGCAACCTATTTTGCATGTTAATTACATAAATAATATCTTTTTCTCCTTAGATGAACAAAGAAGGAGCACATTCAGTAAAAAATAAATAAGAACACTTCTTACTACATTGTTTTTTAAGCCAGCTCCATTCTTTGACACCAAATCACCAAAACCACACGCTCATGAAACAATCCCTCTCTTGATTCAACACTACAGCATCCCAGCCAATGGATGAGGCAAGAAGGTCAGAATGACATCACCTCTGTACATTGCTTTTATACACAGCACTGGCACCATCTGGTGCCCTTCACAACCTGCCCCCCCCCCCCAAGTCAATGACAGTCTAAGGGAAGCTAATTGTAAGGGCTGCATTAGAGTTGTGATGATCATCAGAACAACTTCTGTTCTCTTCATCTGTTAGAATCACCAAATCACGGAACATCCTGATTTGGAAGCAACCCACAAGGACCATGAAGTCCCACTCTTGGCCCTGCACAAGACAACCTCCAGAATCACACTACGTGCCTGAGAGCAGTCCAAATGCTTCTTGAACTCTGGCTTAGTACAATGGCCACTTCCCAGTGGAGCCTGTTCCAGTGCCCAACCACCCTCGGGGTGAAGAAACCTTTCCTAATATCCAACCCAAACCTACCCTGACAACTCCAAGCCAATCCCTCCGGTCCAGTCCCTGGTCACCAAAGGGAAGAGGACCAGTGTCTGCCCCTCCTCTTCCCCTTATGAGGAAGTCATAAATCACAATGAGATCTCCCCTCAGTCTCCTCTTCGCAAGGCTGAACAAGCCAAGTAACCTCAGTCACCCCAGCTCAAGGGGGCTTCCCCTGAAGGCCCTTCACCATCTCCGTTATTGTGGCGCCCAAAACTGCCCCAGCACTCGAGGTGAGGCTGCCCCAGTGCAGAGCAGAGTGGGACAATCCCCTCCCTTGCCAGGCTGGCAATGCTGTGCCTGATGCCCCCCTCCGGACACTGCTGGCCCTCCTGGCTGCCAGGGCACTGCTGACTCATGCTCAACTTTCTGTCAACAAGGATCCCTGTATTTTCTGTGGGGTTACTCTCCAGCCTCTCATTCCCAAGTTTGTACGTATATCCAGAGTTTTACCATCCTGTTGACAAACTCTTCTTTCCAGGCTGCCAGTTTTCCACGGTTCTAGTCACAGTTACCAGCCTCTCTCCATTGCCACGTGGATGACGTAATTACATCACACCATCAATTTCAGATTTCTGATCAATTAGTTTCAGCTTCTGAAACTGATCTGAAACCACAGAAAGCAATCTCATGGAGATGCACACCCCAGATTCAGATGCTGCCACAGTAGGCAGCTTTCTTAAAAGCATAGTACTGCAAACATATTCCTGGTAAAGGTCTTCACAGGTATTTTGTCTTTCAGATAAGGACTGGATACAAATGCAGGAGTAATCATACATTGCTGGCTTCTAAACATGATGTGTGTGCATCACTTTACACATCACACCTACAGCCATGAGGATGTGACAACACACTGAAATTTCAGCCACTGCTGTAATACAAAATAAAAGTTTATTTAATAATAAACAGTATTTTTATTTTGTTTACTGTATTATTTTACAATTACATCTTTCATAGATCTACATTTTATATTAGATATAATATATATTACATCTAATATATTAAATAATAGATATAATTCTACAGTATATGAAGTACATAATATAGATTATATACTATATATACTATACATTATATAATCTCTATAATAATTCTATAATAAAATACAATGTATCTACTATACATCATATCATACATAATGTATGTATGTTTTCTATATATTTGTTTAAATATGAACTTTTTAGGTAACAACTGTTTGAACACACAGAAGAGTTTACATAATACTTTATCAGAAAGTTATAATCTCTGAATCACCTGAAGCTTTCTTCTTAAGACACAATAGCAAATTATTTTCTATTTTGAGAAACATAAATGTGATGTCAATGACAAGTTTTCTTAACTGCTCTATTTAAACATAATACAAACCTGTTCTAGAGATTCTATTTTGCTGTCTTTGGCTTGTAAAATCTCTCAAATTCTTCTGTCCTTGACTTCAGCTTTCTGTTTTTCTCTGGAAACAAACAAAAAAAAGAGACACTTTATTAGTCATAATTTGCAGTTAATCATTTGAATTTTTCATGTCCTGATAATGAATGTCATTTTAAAGCACAGAAAATTAAATTATCTGAAGCTGACAGGCCCTGCAGAATTAATCAGTGAGCATATGGCAAGTGACAGCAAATTACATCTGTAAACATCTAATGCAACTTTGTTCAAAAAGAAACAGAAGTAAGAGGTCTTAATATTTTTAAAGCAGCTGAAATGACCTGTCTCATTCTTTCCCAAATTAGAAAGTGTACTTGAACATAGAATGAGCAAAATGCTTTTGCTCCTTCTTTGCAATGCAGAACACCAAGCTACTTGGGTTTGTGAAGTCCTTCTCACAGTTACATGGCATTTTTGTGTCTGAAACAACACTTTTGAACATCATAGATAATTATTTTACTATCTTCCACAGGGACAGAATAAGTAACTTTTACCAGCAGAAAAAAAAAAAAGACAGCTCAGAAGCTTGAGTAAGCAGGATGAGCAGAGCCACTCTATGTGGTTAGAAAGTGTACAGCTATTACCATCTCTGCAATACTTTGCACAATGCCAGTTGATGAGTCATTAATGCTTTGTTTAATGAAGTACCTCATCTCACTGTTAGCTTACTTCTTAACTGAGTTCAAATACTGATGCCCTTACTAGCTTGTTTTAGGCAGAAGGAAAACAAATGTTGCAACAGTAAGGATATTCAGATTCCTCAGCACCAGTCAGAGTTCTTATCACATATGCGTGACCAAAGGGCTTAGAAATATATATTCCCTAAAAGTGTCCAAATATTTCAGGCAATCCCAGCACCACAGCTGATGGAAGCAGAAACTCATACAGATCATCCCTGTTCTCACAATATAGTTAAAACTTGCATCATGGCTGGTATCAGCCACCTACGGAAGCAAAGGATTCCTACTTGAGCAACTCTTGCTCTACCAAGTAAGGAATGTTTCGGAGCTGGAGGGGAATGAAATACTAGTACACATGAGTCTGTAAATCTGATCTGAAGTGGATGAAAATACCCAGCTGTACACAAAAGGCCTTATCTGCTGTAGCATTTTGTAACAGTGGCCAACAAGGACAGTAGATACATGGAGGATTATTTTTCTCCACTATTAGGTATTACTGTGTAGCCTAATGCTACCAAAGATCATGAAAACTAAACTACACTGTCATAACAGGCCATCCAATAACATGGGGGTTTTTAATAAAGTTCTATGACTGCTAAAATATCTAGTCCAATCTTGAGTAAACAAAGAATTAAATAAAATGGTACAGAATTTGAAGTAAGGGCATTGGAAACTCAGGTCTCAAGGCATCATAACTCTAAACAGCTCTCTCCAATTGCAAATATAGCAGCAATGATGTGTTGTAAGACATGAAGAAAACTAAGAAAAACCTACCTGAAAAGGTATGCATTTAAGCTACATTTAGGTTAGGAATAATAAAAATACACAGGAAGCAGTCTTAGTCAGTTGTATGTCACTAAATAAAAAATCTACTTCATAAAGAAAATAACTTGGCACTCTAATGAGAAAAGTCAAATCACGAATATTCAACAAGTATTCCAAAAGACATTTCATATCTGAAATGTATTTAACATTTTAAGTGAGACAGAAACTTAACAGAAAAATTAACATCAAATACTGACCTTAAAGCATCTGATCACCTGCAACCAGAACCATCAAGCAACTGCATGATAGGTTGCTAGAAACACATGAGCAGTAAAACAAATAGTACAAACAGCTTTTCATAGTTTATCTTTGAAAACCGACAAGAACAGAACTAAGTAGACTGTGATTACAGAAATTCACACAAATATGAAATTATTTGATGCATTCCAAAAGTTATGCTGTAATGTCCTTCCAAAAAACAAATTAAAAAAAAAATGGAGCACTAGAGCCAAAACAACAAACAGGTTTCAAAACATGACAGGTTATGAAACCGATTCACCCTGCTTATAACATGCATCTGGCTAACATTAGTCACATTCTTATACTCGTTTTAAAAAAATGGTAGAAGACATTCTGGTAGGTATATAAAACTTGGTACTAGAAGATTCTAGACAACCTTAAGGAACAGGAGTTAGTAAGCAAAAATGTCTGAATAGTTTATTTGTATAATACTTAACCCAAAAGTTTATGCAAGTTTCTGAAGGAGACATACTGTTCATGATAGGTACTGGACATTATTCCTCAACTTAAATGAAACAAAAACTGTTCAAATATAGAAATTCTAATGCTTCTTCGTAATTTCTTTTCTGTGGAGTCCTAAATGGCGATCAACAATTACCATTTCTCAAAGACAACAGCTGCAGTAATCAAACCCCAAATATTTGGGGAAGAAGGTTATCACTCTCCCGTAACCACGCTACTCCAATCTGAGGAAGTGACACACCTATATTGATCTATGCCCAAACTGTAAGAAATGTAACATCCAAAGTTTGGTCAGGTCTTAATTACAGCTAGAAAACTTAAGAATTCAAGATTAGACACACACACAACTAGTTGATCCAGAATCCTAAGAGCTTCAGAAGACAAAAAGGAAAGCAGGTCTTTACTACAAAGTACTTAGAAGAGTCAGGTGCAGACACAGAAGGAATCATACCATTAACCACAGACAAGCCCCATGAACCACTGATTAGCATTGCCTCCAGCCCTCAGAAGTATTCTGACCTTAAGTCTATCATCCACAATATGCCGTCATCTTCCCAACTCTAACCATCACCTCCTCTCTCGAAGTCTGCCTTTCATAAAACAAGACCCAAGCAAGACACAAAAACTGCTTAATTAGATAGCCTCCTAACTCAACTATGCAATCACCACTTGAAATTTATTATTAAACTTGTTTTCTAATGTATTAATTGATTGGAAAACTTGGTAAGTTAGGTAAGTTTCCCTAAGGAACTTTACATTTGTGAGTGGTAAATTTTTAAAAATTTATTTTAAGGAGAAAACAGAAAAAAAGTAAGTGAAACAAGAACCAAGTAAAGGAACAAACAGCTCTGAAAAACAGTACGCACAGCTAATTCTGATTTATTATTGGTAGTTAAGAATCTGTGGAGCCCTCTGACTTTAGGACATGGTTTCAAAAAACGAGTTTAAAGAATAAAGTCTGGGACTGGAGAGGAAAAAAAACCAGATCACTGTTAGAGCAAAAAAAATGCCTGTAAGAGAGGTACCTACTAGCCAACAGTTCCAAGTGCATTTCCAGTTAAATACAGCATTTTCCGCCTATCCAGTGCTTGGTAAAACACTCCTTCAGACAAAGATGTCAAAGAATATAGTTTATAAACACAGATCTAACATCATCATAATGGGTGGGGAAAGTTTAAATAAATTTAATGTATTTTGCCTTCATGACGTTTTCTTTCAAGCTCTCTAGATAACACATGCTGTGCTAATGCCCCCAAAATACAAAACATGTAACCACCCACATCTGAAGAAAAACGTTCTAGTTATTAGAAGTTAGGTACACAATGGAAGTTGTCAGAAGCCTAAAGAGAAACCTCATATGCAATTTTATCAGTAGTTTCTCCTGACGGCATAGGACGTTTTCCCATGCTTGCTACAGGATCACTCCCCACAGACATTCAAGGTCGTGTATCTGACTGGAACTTGCACACCATATTTGGATCTGCTGTCACACCTTAAAATGAGACTTGATAGGAATTGCAGTAATCACCTCTTCTTTTTTTAAAGTGTAACAAATATTGTGAAAAAAAAATCTTCAAACAACTTCATTCATTGAGCTGTTATGTCTCTAAAACGTATTTTTAAAAGTCCATTGGAATATGGGGGGGAAAATTCAGGCACTGTCAAGAAGCTGATGATGATCAATGACTGAGACAAACTCCTGTTTAGCTAATTAGAATCACTGATGAGCAATAATGATGTGAGCAAAGAATATTTGCAGACTTCTTTAGGATGAAAAATGGAGTAAAGAGAGGCTGTCAATTTGTACACATTCTAAGCTCCAATCAGTTTTCCCATGAGTAGCACCTATTTTAAATTTTTAACACAGATGCATTTAGCTACAAAAATTATCGAGATTCAGCTTCCCACAAAAATGAAGAAACTGAGAAAATATTCTTAAGCTTTTCCTCTGTTACGATTTTCTTCTTGTATTATGCTCTACTCAATTATACAAGACAACCTTCTTGATGTTTGGCACCATTTTACCGGCTTACCAGAAATGAAACATTAGACTATGAGGAAACATTTATCTGCGAATGAGGTATGAAAACAGCAAAAACCTTAATACTTTAAAAATCAGAAGTTTGTTCAAGTTTCTACAAATCTTCAGCAAAAGCAGTATGAGCAAAGAGGTATCCTGTACCACAGGTCTTTATTAAACAAGCATTTAACCATTTGTCAAGAAAAGGTAATTTGGAGTCTTATATAATTATGTCACATTTACATCAGCTAAATGAAAATAAATTCAACTAATAAATTGAATTTGCTGTTTACATGTTTCATGGAATATATCCTTTCAGTTTTACAATACGCTGAATTGAAAAAAACAACAAAAATCAAACAGAAAAACCCCAAACAAAAAAAACCCAAAAAAATAAACATAAAAAACCAAACAAAAAAAGACCCCAAAGAAAAAACCAAAACAAAACAATAAAAAAAATTTTAAAAGAACCCAAACAAAACCACAAACAAACAAACAAAAAAACCCCACCAAAATGTCCCACACCCAAATACGTATTGACAACTTTGGTCTTAAATAGAAAGTTAGGAATAAATACACTGCAAACTTTGAACAGTGTGGCAAAACAGTAGACTGCATTTTAACAGTATACCTCTAACTACAATAAACTGCTTCTAGAAACATTGTTACTTTTGAAAGACATTTCATTGATTCTAAAGGGCTGCAGAACTAGAAAGGCTATAAAATACCAGTTTGCATGATGCAGCTTTAATTTGATTACCTTATCTCCTTGTCCTCCAACGTCCAAGTATTTTACAGACTTCCAAAATTCACATTCTGTTTGTATTAAACAGATAATTAATCACCCACGTGCAAAGTGAAGTTGTAGAGCACAGACTGTCAATGTTATAGTAAATATGGAACCAATATTGTAATTACTGTGTACATTCACATTCCTGTGATTGCACAGTCGGTGGTTAGCAGAAACAGAGCCTATGCCTTAATCTTCCTAGAAGAAACTTTAGAGTGTTAAGAACTAATTAGTTAAGAACTAATAATAAAAAAAAAAAAGCTCCTTTCATTTAATCAAGAGTTTAATTTCAGCTAAGATTCTACAAGATCCTTTATTCCTTCCCCTTATATCCCGGGATACACCTATTTTCATTTCTTTACAAAAATAATTCAAGCTCTAATAACAAATGTTAAACGAACTTGTTTCCTTAGTAAATTATCTATGGAGCCAGTTCTGTATTATATGATATGTCTCAAAATGAAAAGGCATCATTACAAAAACATAAATTTTCTTGAATCTCTAACTTGATTGATTTAATTCATTAGATGATGTATTAAGGAATAAGCCTCTCATTTTAAGGATATGATGATGTCTTATTTTAAGCAACATCTATAAAATACTAAACATATTTTTACACTAAAGTAGTACAAAAAATACAGACATTTTTGCCCAGTAATTTTGCAAACATTTTTCATCTAAAATACGCAAGTCTTTTACAGTGTTCAAAATATCAGCACTTCAGAACAGACTGCTTTAACATCTGCACATCACCAGGGTTTCCTCCAAGGATTTTTAAATGATGCCTGCCTGTGCTGAATAAAGTGCTAACTTGCACCTTGCATTTCAAACTGTGTCCTGAGCAGCCATCCAGTTGGTACAACACCAGCTGAATTCCCAGAGGCCACTGTTCAATCAGGCTTGACTGCAATTATCATGTCAATATTTTGTGCTCCGATATGCAGATATGCACACATGCAAACTGCATAATACCTTCTTCTCCATGGAATGTTGACTTATGTTCAACGTTCTGAGAATTTTTAATGAAAGAGGATATTAAAGTTTCATTAACTGTAGAAAATCACAATTATTTGACCTTAGCCAGAAAGGTTGTACTCTTACGTTGTATTATTCTATCCACTGTATTGAGTGATAGTAACTGGGCAGTCCATTGTATTTTAAATTCAGAATGACAAAATGGTAATGGCTTACATCTTGTTTACATCATTGTCCTGCTGTGATGGTGTTTCCTGTTAATTTGTAAAAGAGTGTTTTAAGTAAGCTTCTGCAAAATGTTTACCATCCCTTCAAAAGATGTGAGATACAGATTTTTAATTTTTTCAATTAACGTAGGCGATCTACAGCATTCATTCATACAGCACATTCACTTATTCTTTTACATTAAATGTACTTGCCATTTTCAGTACATCTGCATATCTTCAGTCACTGAAGAATCTATGCCAACCTGTTTATGTTTCTTCCACAATTTGCTATTCACAGGATGCTGCAAACCACAGCGTAAGCTCCTGTAATTACCTTTCCAAAAATTCTTTGCTTATTTTTGATCTCTTGCTTTTCGGCCATATTTTTGTCCATCTGTTCACCTTTAGACAGATGTAACTCCTCAGCAAGAAGAACAACAAAACATTGGCAATAACATTGAGGTTGCCACTGTTTCTTAAGAGTGGCCTGAAAGGATAAATCCATTCTTTCCCTTTGTTAAGACCTGCCATACAAAGCACACTTGAAATTTAGATGTGGAAAAACCTCTACGTAAGGCAGGCTTGCCAAATGTATTACCTAGCATAATAAAATCCCCATGTACATCTACCAAGTCTTATATCATTGCCACAGTTTGATCATTAATGGATCCTGCTACATCCCCCTTCCAGAAGAAAGGAAAGGAGTCAGCTAGAAGCCCTAGAGGAAAATTAAGTCTGTTGACTTGTCAAGATTTCATGTGCTATAGAAGGAAGAGTCTTAAAGCAGAGCTCTGAAGTCTGCAAAAATACTTCAAAACATTTCATACTCTCATCTGAACCCCATCTCCACTTCAGTTTACACATGCATTTACCTAATAAGAGCTATTTTCTAGCACCTTTTTTTTAAATCATAAAAAAAAACTTTCAAAAGGCAGCAAACTAGAAATAGCATATTCTTTACATAATACTGAGATCAATAGTATTTAAAGTAGCTGGAAAGTATACTAACATGAGTAGTAGTTTTACAATGGCTTGTTTGAAAATACCTGGAGGCTTTTACATATCCCAAAGGCATTTCTCATTTGCACAGTAAAGATAATTTTTTGTTTATATCTGAATATTAAATTGGGACTATAGTTACAGTTATCCAGCAAGAACTGCAAAGACTGCTGAAAAGTATAATATCATTGGTGTATTACAGGAATCAGCAGCATAGCCATAAAAAAGTACAAGTTGCATTTTTACTATTTTAGGGCAGGAGAACTTCTATTTTGGGACCATGAAAGCATTTGAAAATAACAGACAAGTAATGGCAAGTACTAGTATATCCCCCTACATCCCCCAAATTATGTCTATTACATTTTCCTGGTTTGTTCAGAAAAAGATAATATAAGGAATTGTCTAATGCTATAAATATAAATTACCTTACTGTAAAACTAGTACTGCCCACTCCTAATACGTATTTTCTTTTCTTCATCACACATCTGTAGTTTAAGTTGTAATGTTCTAAGTGAAAATTTTGTCCTGCATCTTTTTATTCTTGTCACTGTAATCTCATGAAGAAAGCCTAGCTGTCTCTTTCATCAGTTTAATGAATGAAATGCACTGGACAATACTGTTTGTTTCTTTATGTATATATATATGATCTAGGACACACATGCCTATGCTTTCACAGATTCTGTCTGCTTCCATTACATATCCAGATTATGATCTCGGGCCGTCTCTAACAAAGATTTGGTGGGGACTGAACCATTTCTTGGTTATGGAATTTTTGGTGGAAAGAAAAATGAAGCTATGCAAACATTGATGGGACCCATGTCACAAGAAGCAAAAAAAAAGGTTCAAATCCATTCCATTCTGTTTGTCTCTATCTCAAAATCTCATAATAAGCACAAGCAAGACAGAAAAAGTTATGAACTTGAATATGACTGGGTCTCTGTTGTTCCTAATATAGATGAGAAGGAAAAATAAATTCTGTAAGACTTAAATGGCTTTTACCAGATTTTAGTGTAAATTCTCAATTTCCAGCTCATCTGATACAACTGTGTATAATATAGAAAAACATACTGCAAGCAGCAGAGATCGTCCCAAGTGACATGCTTCAGGAATCATTTTAATTATAACAGTTATTTGATCATCCCACTCTTTAAACCCACGTATTTTTCCCAGATTAACAAAGCCAGAAAATCTGTTGTCCTGTAATCTTCTGTACAGCAACAGTGCTAGATAACAGATTCCCTGTAAAGCTAATCAATGTACTGGAACTAAGATAAACTGATACTATCATAAAAAAGTATTATTTACTCCTACAAGGTAGGGAATAAGACAAAAACTTTTCTGAAAGGATGAGAGTGTGAAGAGGTACAGTCATGAAACTGAAGCTACTTAGGAAATCATTATAGAAAGTAAAACCAGGAAAAGTTAGGATAGAATGCATGGGGCTGTAATTTGGTTGTGCAGAAGGTTCACAGGTAAAGCTGGGCTAGAAACTATTTCCAAAGCAGCAATTAGACCATTGTCAGGAAAAAGAGATGAAGCTACATCAATTAAAGAGAAAAATACACACTATTGGTACATCTGTCAAATCAAAGCAACCCCAAAGTTCAAAGTTGTGATTAATAAAACTCCTATATACTGAATGGGTTTTATCCAAACCTATTCCAGGATTTTCAGGAGTAATGATAACACCTAAAAAGAAGCTGTGGAAGCAATTTCTTCTTTCTTAATTCCGTAATTCAGAGACACATGGAAAAGCTGTGATATAAATGTATAGCCCTGACTTCAAAAAGGTTCTAAACCATTAGCGTAATTCCAAAAGAATAGAGGACATAAAAAAAACTAGAGAAGCATGTTAACAGAAGTATGTTGGGCAGGGTTTCACACACCAGTCACCAGTGCCTCTATACAGTACAAAACACATACAAAAAAATTTCAGCTTATTATCTTGCTAGTGTGCATCAAGGCGGTATATAAGAATGCCATATTCATTGTAACAATCAGGATAATACACAAAATTACTAATTTCTGTTCCAAATAAAGCATAAAATAATTTAAAGCAAGAGACAACTATCACAAAAATATTCCTAGACATGAAGAATAAAAAACAAAGAAGAGAGACTGTATCTTATATAGGCATACAATTCAAGAACTCCAAATAATTAATTTATTGAACATTATTTAAATGTATACTTTCCAACATGTCTATGCTTCAATTCATCCCAATTATTTTTATATGCAACATTAATAAAGAATGTTAGTAAGCCTGAACACCTTCTGCCTTCTTAAGCTTCAGGTAAAAGAACTACAATTTTCCACATTGTTCAGCTATCTATTAAATGTGGTTAGGACAATAAAGTTTTTTAATATTTTCAAGATAATTGTGCTTACATACATGTAATGTATGTTTACACATATTAAATACTGTATTTATATATTTTAAGCAGTCCTCTCATTTTTTTTTAATGTTTTATGAAGGAAGATCAATTCTACCACCACTGTCCTCATGGGAACATGACCAAATCTCATTAGGAAACAAACCATTATGATTTTGCATTTCAACATACATGAAGGACACTATAAATCTGTGCATCAGTCTCCATCATATATGAAAATTATTTCCCAAATCAAAAATACAAACAGTAGTAAAAATAGTATACTGTCTCAACAGCCAAGCTACTACTCCCTGCAGTTAAGTGTCCCAGTACAAAGCCAGCAGTTACTTGATACCATTGGTGACCATATGTGAACTCCCCAGTAATAGCTGTCTTAAAACAAGATGCATGTCCTCACACCATCACTGTCTTCCTCTAGATATGAATCCTTTAGAATATCAGCTCTGGTTCCCTGATCACACTGTATTCTTGGACAAAAATTTTCATTGCTTTATACTAGGCAGAACATGGGACAACACTATAGCAAATAGTGACTGAGAGGGGATCTCATCAATACATACAAATATCTCAAAGGTGGGTGTCAGGAGGATGGGGCCAGACTCTTTTCAGTGGTGCCCAGCACCAGGATGAGGAGCGGTGGCCATGAAGTAAAGCACAAGAATTTCCACCTCAACATGAAGCAGAACTTCTTTGCATTGAAGGTGGCAGAGCACTGGAACAGGCTGCCTGGAGAGGTTGTGGATTCTCCCTCTCTGGAGACACTCAAAACCCACCTGGACACATAACCTGTAAAACATGCTCTAGGTGACCCTGCCTTGGCAGAGGGGCTGTACTAGATCTCCAGAGGTCCCTTCTAGCTGTTTCAATACCATGATTCTGTGAAATGCACTCCTAGCTAAAGAAATTAATGCTATATTTTCACAAGTGAAAGAACACGTACAGATGAAGTCCAGAAAGGAAAGATGTGAACAACAAAACATGCCTTCTAAGATCAAAGCACTGAATGGAAACTCAAAGGAGCCAGGACCCCTCACGAATCTATAAAAAGCTTCAAGTAAAAATGGCATGCCATTTAAAAAAGTCAAAATCCCTTTTTTTCTTTTTAAAAAAACCCACTTTTTCATTTCAAAAGAGGGAACTCATAGCACCCTAAGATAATCAAGTGTTTCAATTCTGACAGCCAATTCATTCACATTCTCCTTATGTTTGGCCTACAAAAATTCTGAATTCGTAAGTATTAGCATTACAAAACAATCAACTGCATACTGTGATAATTAACTAACATTTATAGGAACCAGATAACAGTTAGTATCATGAAGAAATCATCACCATTACTATCCTCAGAGAAATAAGCTGCAGAAGTAAGATCCTGCTTGTCTGTGTTAACAGAGAAGGAAGCTCCTACAGTCAGGTAAAAGTTCTTCCCCCAGAGGGTGGTTGGGCACTGGAACAGGCTCCCCAGGGAAGTGGTCACAGCACCAGCCTGAGAGAGTCCAAGATGCAATTGTACAATGCTTTCGGGTACCTGGTGTGACTCTTGGAGTGTCCTGAGCAGGGCCAGGAGTTGGATTCAATGATCCTGACCTCTTCCAACTCAGCATATTCTACGATCCTATGATAGTTATCTCTTCTATTACCAAGTCCTAACTTTTCACTTCCTTAAGAATTCAGATAAACATAACTTACATATATAACTGTAACCCAACAGCTTATGACACTGGAAAATTACCAGTCATTTACCTCCTCCTGCTCTTCCAACAGGAAAACAAAATATTGCAGTACATTTATAATTTTAAAAATGTATTCAATGGCAGTACAGCAATCTCAGTGAGAACAGATTTTAAAGCAAGCTTCAACTAGCACAAAAAAAGGAAAACTTGTATTCTAGGCACTCTTCTCAAAATTTAACTATTAAACTTTTTCAACACATTTTTAAAATTCTACATAGCTCTCAATTAAAAAGATAAAGAATATGGTATCAGCGGGGGAGGTTGGTTGCTTTTTGGTTTTAGTAGCATGTTAAATCTTCAAACTCATCTTTCCACAACCAAACTGACAGCTCGAGTAAGATCTGGTTTTGACACTTGGAGATGTTTCCAAAGAGACCACACAAATTCTTTATCAGCCTTAGAAATAGGAAAAAAAAAAAAAAGATAAAAACACATTACATATATAATGCCTTTTACAGACAAAAAAAAGTTATACTGAGCATATTCAAAAGACAATTATCAAAAAAACCCTATTCTAGTGAGAATTCCCCGCAAGTTACTCACCATTCCATGAATGACAAAAACACAGCAAACAGGTCTCTTGCATAAATAAAGTTTTAACCGTACAGAATTTTGAAGTAAAACAAACACCTACAATCAACATTAAAATAGTATGCAATGCAACATATGGCAGCAGAAAGTATATTATTCAAACAAGCTGCCTTTTGCTATATCTATTACTGTTATTGACACAATTCCTATTAAATACTAAGTCTGGAATACATGCTTCAACATTAAGCTTTACCACATGCAGCGCTTTATTTTAAAATATGCAGTAAAACAGTCTTGTAATACACACTCATCTAACCTGCATACATATGTATGCAAAAGTTTCTGAACAAAAACCTCAAGTGAGAGCAAGAAATACAAACAGACTTCATAAAGTTTGTGAAAACTAGATGTCAGCTAAAAGCTTTCCCACCTTTGTGTTTTTATCACACATAAGTTATATTTTTCATTGGTGTCTTCCTATTCCAATATGATTTTATTACTGGAAGCACCAATAATAGTTATTTTACAATCCAAACCCATGTATTAATTATATAAAAATGTTAGGGAAGAAAAATAAAATCCAGCAAAAGATGAAGACCAATAAGAAAATATATGTACATAAACCATTGTCCAGACTAGGATGAAACCTACTCAAACAGTCTAACATAAAATTAGGAACTAATAAGCCAAACCCATCATATTGGCAGCTAGGCCTATTCAACAGGCAAAAATAATGAGAGTGCAGCTATGTCTACTTGTTTTTTGGAAACAGGATCATTTAGACTAGAAAAGACATTTTAGTCAATGCATCCAACCAGTAACCTAACATTGCCAAATCCACCACTAATCCCTAATGTCATATCTACATGTCTTTTAAATATCACCAGGGATGATAACTCCCCCACTTTCCTGGGTAGCCTGTTCCAACACCCGACAAGAAATTCTTTCTAATGTCAACTCTAGATGTTAAAAACTAAATTGCCAAAAAGATCTTGCAATTCAAGACCATTATCAGCTTATGCAAAATGCACTACACCAGAAAGAATTCATCTTTCTTAAAAGCAGAAAAATTTCAGCTGTCTTTCACGGGCTGTGAACAGCTTTTAAAATGCTGACTGTTTCTTGAATTTCACACAAAATCAAACAATTAACTAAAAACTTCATGCAGAAAGAAAAGAGGAACAAGATGTTTTTAAAACACTTGAAAATACCACAGTCCTCCTCTATCCAAATTGGGTTACTAGTGTAAGGACTCTTTTCAAAACCAAGTGAACCTGCTGTATGCAAACAAACAGTAACTAACAGTTACTATCAGTATTAGTTACTATTAGTAACTATTAGTTAACTAAACAATAACTATGGTGCACTAAGGTGCACGACCACATTCAATTTTTGAAGAAAGGTAACACAAAACCTAAACTGTACACCATATAATTAATAACTCAAATGACTTTGCATCAGTATCCAAGTCTTTGTTCAATACAAGTGCTAAAAATAGTTTAACTTTCAGCTCAGAATTAAGTTTAAAGATAAACACTAAGCACCATATTGAGTCACTAAGTAAAAAAAAAAGGACAACCTCTCATTTTGTGTTGTCACCTTACACACTTAGTACACTGAATTTTTATGTACCAGTGGGAAAGACTATAAAAAGTGTGCACTTGTTTCATGTCCTCAAAATAAAAGGCACCATCTCCTGAAAATGCCTTGCAAGGCCACCTGAAGAGCTACAATGTGTGCAGACTGTGAACCAGGCATGGCCTACTGCTTCTTCTCAAGCAGAAACAGAATGAAAAAATAAAAATGTTTTTCAGGTTTGGAAGAACTGCTGCAGCCTTCCAAAAAGCATTAGGACCTACACAGAAGCCAGATTCAGAATAATTTTAACATCTAAAACAATCTTGTGTTTATGGCTGGCAAGTCAGGGGGGAAAACAAACAAACAAAACGAACACACAGAAAACAAGCCACAAAGCCAGACTAAACCTCACTAAACAATTGCAAAGAAAATGTGATTTCTTTTTAATTATTTTGAAGGACATAAAATCAGTAGTTCTTACAGCCTATATGACACTACTTTCACAGAACCAATCAGGTTGGAAACAATCTCTGAGATCATTGAGTCCAACCTATGACCTGACACCACCTTAACCATAGCACTGAGTGCCACATCTAGTCTTTTTTTAAACACCTCCAGGGACAGTGACTCCATCACGTCCTTGGGAAGACGATTCCAATGCCCAACCACACTTTCAGAGAAGAACTTTTTCCTAATGTCCAACCAAAACATCCCCTGGCGCAGCTTAAAGCTGTGTCCTCTCACTCTGTCAGTGGTTGCTTGGGACAAGAGACTGACCCCCACCTGGCTACAGACTCCTTTCAGGCAGTCATAGAGAGTGATATAAGGTCTCCCCTCAGTCTCCTTTTCTTCAGGCTAAAACAGCTCCCTCAGCTGCTCCTCACAGAACCTGTGTTCTACACCCTTCACCAGCCTTGCTGCCTTTCAGTATAAGGAAATCCTTGAATCATAGTAACAGGAATAAACCCGGTATCTAGTCCAATTTTAAAATAATTTTAATTCAAATTTCTCATCTGATCAGAAATACAGACAGCAGAAATGACATGAAAACAGTGTTTGAGCATTTTTATATATTTAAGACAGAATTCACTGTGTATTTTATACTAAACTACCAAAAATCACTAACAAATTAGTCTAAGGACCATGAAATCATTACAGCAGTAAGGAGACCCAATAGAACAAAGAAATACCTAACAGTATTCCACCTGAAAACACTCAGAAATCTTGAGTCAAGCAAATAGTCAAAAGTTTCTTATGCTGATTGACGACCTCATGGCTATGTTTCATTAGTTTTGCTTGACTGTTTAAAGACTTGGATCTGCTTATAATCATGCTTCCTTAACTTTCCCCTTTACTGTCCTGAATACAAAACCACAGAAGTAGCTGTTGGGTTTTCAGCTTTTTTTTTTATATATCAGAAGAGCTGAGACCCTTGGGCTTCTGTATGACTCTAAGAAGCACTATCAAACACCGGGAGACTCCCTACCAGCAGGTGTGTTTGCTTTTTGTCCTACCATGCAGATTCCTATACATTTCCAGTCCCAGCTGGGAAACAGCTTGAGGCACTCCAAGAACACAGAACAGCACATAACTTTCAGATACATACTTCTTAGCACAGCTTTCCTCCATTACAAAAAGCAAAGCCAAAAAAATTGGAAAACCACTTTAATAGGTATTTAATTGCTCCTAATGAACAAATACATAGTACATATATGTACAATAAGAGGGAAGTATTCACATCCTTCCTATAGTTTTTGATGAGTATACAGCACGTACTGAGCCTCTGGCAACTGAGTTTCTACCTAAACTTTGCAAAATCTCCCTTTGATAATATAAACACAAAAGATGAAGTTTCAAAGAACATTCCTAATAAAACACAAACACTCAGGTACAAACTACCTCTTTTAACTAAATAAGCACTTTGATTTAACCTCTAAATACCTGTAACTATTCCACAGACTACTTTAAAAGCTGTCCAAAGAAGAGTAGTCAGCCACAAATTGTACTCATGTCAGTGAAATTGCCACTCCTTACATAATTAAGTTCTGTAACACTTCTGTCTGTGCTAAAAGAACAGCAGATGAAACAACACAAAAACCCCTCATCCTAACTGTAAAATAAAAAATCTTCCTTGCAATAAGGAATATTGAATGGGCACTGAACAAACTTCAAAGAAACAGCTACACAGAACAGGCTAAGAGGTGTCCATTAAACAATAAAAAAATAACAACAACCATAACCACAAAATACAAACGATAGCCTTCACAAATCCTTTGGAAGTAAGTGAAAAGTATCTGGAATTTCCAAAATCGCAAACCAATGATATTTCAATATATGTTGTTTATTTTTGATGATGACAAACTGGTATTTAAAGTTACTACAGGAAATTATGAATGAGCATACACAGAACTATAAAGCAATGCTGCAATTCTATCAACAGATATCCCAAATTAAATCATCATATGCCTTTCACTATGTACTCAATATGTACTTGAACTTCTCCAAATGCACACAAAACTAAGCAATGTCCCGCCTAAGTGTGCTTCTGCCAAAAGAATAAGGACGTAAATGCATCTTTAAAAATATGATACCAACCAGTAAAGAAAAAAACCCAACTTAAAAGACAAAAAACCACAACTTCATCTGCAGTAAAAATAAGAAAACTTTACTTCACAAAAAAAAAAGTTTACACAGAAATGTACAAAAATTTTCATTATGACAACAGAATATTACTAAGAAATTAGTCAAGGAATTTTGAGTCATCATATGTGACTTTCTTACCTTTAACATGCCTAACATTTTAATAGTTATTTCATTTAAATCTAAGTAATATGATTAATTAAGCATTTTGTATAATGGAATGAGTATTAGTTAAAAATTATTACAGTTTAAAGACAAAAAGTCTTTTTAAGCTCTTGGCAGAATTCATGGACTTGGTAAATCTCTTCCCTGAATGGTCCTGGGAGCCAAACAATTTCTATGGAAAAAAGACGGCTTAGACAGACTGAAGTTGGCACAGAAAAACACTGCAGCTGTCAAGGCCTGGGATGTATCAATCTTCAGCTCACCCGAAGAACATTCAGCCTACTCAAGTGCACGTTAACAGCTCAAGAGGTCAGCAAGAGTATACCTTGAACAGCTGAGATCTTACATAAAGGTAAAATACAGATGTCATTTGAAAGCTAGCAAAAATTACTCATTACTTACAACATTTCTAATGTCAGATAAAGATGCTCACCCTGCAATCAAGTTTGCATGCCAGAGCTAAAATACTCTGAAAAAAGAAAAGAGGACATTGTGTATTCCCTGAAAAGTGACCTTTTTCCCCTCAGCCTACAGTGAAAGTGACTGTAGTTCATCATACCGAAAGACAAACAGAAATGCAGACTACCTTAAGCTTTGAAAGTGTTCTTTGCAAATAAGCTGGATTTTTTTCTTACTGATTTCTACAGCAGCAAGCTCAGAAGCACCGACAAAAGATAAGCCATTAACAAGCGTTACATGGTATAACTAGCTACAGCATGAGTACTTGTTTCCAAGTGGACCTGTGAATTTATAAAACATCAGCAGAAATGACAAAACGAAGAATGCCTCTGACTTACAAACAGGGAAAGACAAATATCCTTATTTAAAACATTTTATTTTCCTTTTGGAAGGGAACTCCAAGCATAAATATTTCACTGGCTATTTGATATCAAAAGTACCTAAAACTTTATCAATACTGCAGCTGTCTAATGGAAACTTAAAACCATAGAATCTTTTGAATATTTTTATACTGCTTTATCAAGGAGAATTAGCTGGCATCTTTTTTTTAAAGTAATGATACTGAATTGCTAAAGTAAAACTTATAAACTAGCAGTGAAACAAGTATCAAAAGCATAGGCAGTATCTCTTTTCTTTTTTTATCTCACAGAAACTATAGATTCGTAACAGTTTGGGTATTAAATTTACAAGTAAGTTTAGTTTTTTGTTTAGATGTATATCATGCACTGTGTTGAGAACAAGGATAAACTGAAAAACTTCCCCTCTTCAACATAAATTCATACATCAAGCATCTCAGTTACCTGCAATTTGAAATCAGTACTCTTTTGATGTTTCACTATATTAATTTCTAAGTATATTAACTACTGTTAAGTGTTCCTATCATATCTTAAATCTTTGCAGCATTACAGTTTATTATTCACTTATTATTAGTCATCTTCTCAAATCTGGGAGAGAATACCCCCAGGGCAGAAAAATGACAAAACACAAACCCCAACCTCTTCAAAGCCAATCCAAACAACCTCTTCTCCACCCCCACCTCTCCAATCATCTCTACAAAAATAAAGGACACAAACTCTTATTTTAGTTCTTTAATCAGTCTATATCCCCAAGTGGGAAAATAAAACAGTTGGGAGGACAGAGGGAGCTATTGGTTTACTGTTAATTTTCAGTAAGAACTCTATAATAATTACATACTAAAAATTTTCTGTGTTATGAATTGAGTACTTCAAAACACATGATTGTCAGGTTGGAAAAATTTGTACGGGAATCAAAATACTACATAGCATGGGGTGTGAGGGGGGAATGCACAAGATAACTTGGCTGGTATAAGCACTGAAAGCCCTCCAAGAAAATTTTTACTATGGATTGTTTTGGGATCCCCTAACTTCTGGGATAGGTTAGTGCACTTCCAACTAAACAGCTAAGCCTTTCATCAAGCTGACTTATACACTTCACATGCAAGTGACAGACTTGCTTCCCTCTTGATGTCTCACAAGAAACTTTTAAACTTACACTGCTGCACACTGTCAGTTCAGACCTTCTTGACCCTGCTGTGCCAGTGTTTCTTTGTGTTTTCCAGTCACATATTACATTCCTAAATAAGTGGTATCCTCTTTACAACCCAGTCCTGCTGAGTGGTCACAACAAAAAATATTCTTACTTTTTAGAGAATCTATCTTTGAGGTGCTGTGCTTTTCAAACACCTACAAAGTCACCAGAAGATGGATTGGTAACTCACAAGAAAACTTAGAACCTTAGACACACCAGGCTCTTAAAATAATACTGTGTTATTTTTCAAGTTCACAGAAGTCACACACAGTATTGCACTGTTAACATTTAATTACCATGTAGAAATTTGGAAGAGGGATGTAGGTGGCTCAACCAGACTGACTGCTTTTTTTAACAGATGTCATCAGCAACCAAGAGTACTTTCCCCCCATCCCCTCAATTCCTTAATGTTGCAGCATAAGTGATATACAATCAACATGTATTATAGTAAAAAAGAAAAAGTTTCATGTATATTCCAAGCATAATTTTCTATTCAAAAAAATTCCTGTTACTTTGTCTCTATTGGGAGTTCTGGCAACAAGTATACATCTGATTTAAAAAAGGAAAAATGTCGTATACCGCTTTACTTACACTTGTGTGTAAACATACATACACACACACTCCTTTAGAAACAGAATTCTTACTCACTCCTCAGTTGAACACAAACAGGTACCATAAAAATAACATAGTGTTGTCACTGTTACGATGTCAATGCCCTAGAAGTGGTCTAACCAAAAATACCACCCAACTTATACTAAAAGATGCTGTCATTACACAATTTAATCATCATACTCTCAGATTTGTCCATCAGTGTAACAAAAAGACAGCAATGCACTTAACGGAATAATTTTATTACATATTCTTAATTGACACAAATAATCAACTTATTGTGGCATCAATGGACAAGAAATACAAAGTATCTCCTGATGATGGCATAGTCAAAGAATTAACATCACCAAAGGCAAATCAGTAGCATCACAGGAGGCAGGGACAAAAATAAACATCCATTCACTGGTAGAAAGAACTTACTAGATAGACCTGGACCTATCACACACAATGCCACCCTCACTGAATAGCAAAAAGTAAATTACCTTCCTCTTCAGGGAGCATACAGGATGCTCTGCTTCTCTTCATTCACTAAAACAGCCTTCTACCAACAGTTGCTTTTTTGTGAGTACTCAGCATTGTAGATGCGGCACTTAATGAATGCAGGAAATCTTTTCAAAAAGGAGAAAATGTGAGAAATCAAAAGCTTTCTTTTAATCCCTTTCTAGACCAAGGATAAGATAAGTGTTCTGCCAGCTTTCATTTCAAGCTATAACTTTCTAAACTACTTCAATTAAAACTAACCGCAGTCATAGAAGTAATTTAGATGGGAGATGCACAGAATTGGATAGGACATGAATTTTCTAAGTCACATAACTGCTTTCTGTAAGCACTACAAGTCTGAGAGTTACTGTAACAATTCCATCACTTACCTGAGAGCACAGGATAATTTAAAAGCTTCAGCACAGCTCTTAAGAGTTAGTTTTGTTTAAATGTAATACTCTGAATTAATATAATCATAATGCACTTGTGACTTTCAATGCATTCAAGAATACAGGAACGCACAAATAATTTTATTTTACAGACAATATAACCATATGCGTACATTTGGGTATATTCACTCTGAATTACCATGACTAACCAAGTGGGATTTGGGTCCATTATGTCAAGTGCATCTGAAATGACATTGTAATACTTTCCAAATCCTGTAAAACTGTGGACAAATAGGAGAATATCTGCATATCTTTTAAGTCATAAGCTAAACTTCAAATAGTTGAAACAGTGCACTCTTAATAACAGCAAAGCACAAGAAGACTATCGGAAGACACTCAAGAATAGCGTATCTCCTTCTCAAACCAAAATAGTTAGATGGAAAAGCTAGACCAGCTACAGTCAGTCACTCTCCTCTATGCTGAATCTGTAACTACATGGTAAACATAGACATTAAAGTGTGTTCTAGAGGCTTCCTCCGTGCATTTGGGAAAATTACAAAAGCCTACATCTCTGCACATAAAATGCAACTTCCTTTACTGACAATAGCAATGGTTTGTTGCTCCCATAATAGGTATTTTTTTGCACTCATGTCTATCTTATGGCAGTTGGACAAAGTCCCCAGTGACTGGAGAAAAGGGAGTTTCATGTCTTTTTTAAAAAGGGTAAAAAGGATCATGGGAACCACCAATCTGTAAGCATTACCATGCTGCCCAGTAAAATCATGATGAATGCTATGACAAGTTGCATGGATGACAAGAAAGTGCTTAGAGACAGACAACATACTTCACCAAGAGCAAACCATGCCTGATAACCTAATGGTCCTATAAATGGAGTGATTACATCAGCAGATAAATGAAGTGCTACAGATGTCACCTACCTACACTTCCGTAAAGCCTTTGATACAGTCCCCCACAACATTCTTGCCATTTCATTGGAGAGCTAATGGGCTTGATGGATGGACTACAAGACAAGTAACAATTGGGCTGGATGTCCCTGTCCAGAAGGTTACAGTGTACAGCTCTGTGTCCATATGGAAACCAATCATAAGTGGTGTTTATACTGAGACCAGTACTGTTTAATATATTCCTAACTACATATTCATTATATAAACAATACCAAGCTGAGCAGTGCAGTTTCTAAACCAGTAGGAAGGGATGCCATCCAGAGGGAGTGACACTGACAGGCACCGCCGCTCTCTCGAGCTCTGCAGCTTCTGTGCCGGAGCGCGAGGTGTAGCGATCTCTAAAAGGCATTTCCAAAGCGAAGCCGCTCAGCAGGATCGGCTACACACACACGTGTACGTGCACAAACGCACGGATAGCTCCAGTAATATGGGTCAATGGCAAAGAGGCAGGAAGGGTCTTTGCACAAACTTCCACAGGAGCAGTTCATTACTTCGACACTGGAAAGGGGTTTAGAGGCAAAGACCGAGAACAGTAGAGCGTCTAATTTTAAGTACGGGGGGCTGGGGGCACAGGGGTGGTACAAAGGCGGGACTAGGACAAAGAAGCCAATGGGAAAGCTCTGGAGGAGTGGTGAGGGGCAAGGGCCAATGGGGGAAACAGGGAGTGGAGAACTTCCGGGGACAGGGGAACTATAAGGTATAGAGGGGTCGGAGAGGCTCACGAGCCAACCAAGGGAACAGAACTGGGGTAGATTAACATAACAGAACAATGCATCCTGGGAGAAGCCTTTGTGGTCACCCTAACTGGAGGAGGTTCTTTCGGTACTAGGGACTTACAAGAACTCTTTGTCCTCTGTACCACAGGCCAACCAGCCACCACAACAGGCTTGCAAATCTCAAAGCTGAAACAAGGCAAAGTGCAAGGTCTTGCACCTGGGTTGGGCAAAGCCCAGTATCAATACAGACTGTGGGATGAGTTGATGGAGTCCTGTGGAAAAGGAGCTGCATGAACTGCTGGACAAAATGCTGAACGTGAGCATGCACTTGGAGACCAGAAAGCTAACTGTATCCTAGGCCCACCAGGTCAGACAATTCTCCCTCTCTAGTCTGCTTCTGTGAGACCCCGCCTGGAGTGCTGTGTCCTGCTCTATGGACCTCAGCATGAGAAAGACATGGCCACATCAGCACAGGTCCATAGTTGGGCCACAAAACTGGTCAGAGGTGTGGAACACCCTTCCTGTGAAAACAGGATGCAAGAGTTGGGTTTGTGCTGCCTGGAAAATGCATACAAGGGTCCTGATTGCAGCCTTCCAATACCTAAAGGGCGTGTAAGAAAGACAGAATTTACCAATGCCTCAAGTAACAGAAGGGTCAACAGTTTTAAACTGTACCCTTTTCAATTTAAAAATATTTAAATTTAGATTAAATATAGATTCAGATTGAACATAAGAAAATGTGGACAACAAGGTGGTGTGGCAACCGAAGAAGATTGCAGATCCCCCCATCACTGAAGCGTTCAAAGACATACTGGGTAGCGTTTTAAGCAACATGACCTACTGAAAGACATTCCTGGCCAGGGAGGCTGGACTAGATGATCTTTAAAGGTCTTTCCAACCCAAGCTATTCTGTAACTCTGTAATCTCTATACCAAATTTTGAATTCCCACTCGCATGCTGGGGGCAATTTGAAATATTCACACACAGACATACTATGAATAGGTAACTACTTTATGAAGCACAAAAATATACGTTTTTAAAAAATCTCACTTTTAGTTCATCTTCAGTTTTACTTCTATATTCTAAACCACTATTTTTCAAAAGGAATGCCAGGTATGAAAAAATTTCATTACATTTAATTAAAATTCGTCAGAAGTAAAAAAAAAGTAGAAGAAAATAAATGTAGCTATTCAACAACAGTACTTCTACATATAATACATAAAGAGTAAGGCCTCTATTAACAACACCTGTACTGATCAGACTCATGTGATTTACACTCCTTATGGCAAAATGTAAGTGTATAAAATAACAAAAAAAACACCCAAAGCACTAAACAGCTGGCATCCCTTGGCACCAATAAATATGTGGTCTTGGCTTAATCACTAATAAAAGAAATTAGCATTTAATGAACGGAAGGATTAAACACTTCTCTCCATTTTGAAAGAACAGTATGGATATCAACAATTTATCCACAAGAAATACTGACACACTCAAATTCTCAAATTGGTAGTTTACAAAAATTTCAATTTTGGTCACAAAGTTGGATGGGTAAGAACAAAGTTGACATAAAAATACAGCACCATGGAAGAACTATGTTCTCGTGTTCTGGTTTTTTGAAGTTTTTTTATTTATTGTTACTTACACTTCTCAGATATTGATTAAAAATATTTCTAATATGTATAATCAACATGCATCTGCAATATCTAGTCATCTATTATGAAGCAACACAAAGTCTTGACGTGTTAGTTAATATATTTTTCATGTTTATGTATAAATAAAGGAGGGGGGTGATAAAACTACGTATAAATCAAGAGTATCATGGTTACATTATTTTCAGTGAGTGTCCTGGATATTAAATTGGTCCAGAATAAATAAATGTGCCCTTTCTTTCAGCTAATGAAATATTTTCTGTTATCAGTTCTAGTGATGGCAAACAGAACATTTTACAACCCTCCCTGATGCAGAAAGTGATCAAAACAAGACAGTTCCACTACCCGCAAAGAACTGTTCTTTTTCTGCAAGCACATTATAAAACAGGACATGAAGATCAAAATGGACCTATGCACAGCTCTTCACAATAAGCAGGAAACACAGCATGAAACAGGGCAAAAAGCAATTGAAATCCCTGCCACTCCACTTCCCACAAAGTAGCAGCCATCTTTCTTGATTCTCTCTTACCCAAAAATGCCTAGAGATATACATAGTACATTCTTTCCAATCCCTGGTAAGAAAGAGAAGCAAAAGCAGCAGCAGCTACAGGAAGATCTCTTTATTCCCCATTTGTATTTACCATCTTCTGACAAAGTGTCAAAATGCTACTGGTGAATCTGCTACAGCAGAATCTTCAACAGATTACTGATCAGTTCCTAACTTTTTGACTAATGGTGAACTGTCTATGTTTTAATGGATAAACTGCATTTGTAAAGTGAAAACCATACACTGTATGGTTTCTTTGACTAAACAGTATGGTCTGCAGACTGCTGGCAGTTGACAGACTGTACTTTTTGGGCTAAGATTATAAACTGTGCAGAGTACCATGCAATGGTGTACTTAATTCCTAACACTGAAAAGGATTTTTAACTTTCTAACAGTGATTATAACTATCACTAACAGAAAAGGCAAATGAGTTACAGAAAATAACATTAACAAGACCTCCCTAAAAATAGTACACATATTTTTATGCAGGGAAAAAAAAAAAAAAAGCAAAGGAGCAGTTCAGTTTTGGGAGAAACACAAGTTTAGAAAAGTCCTCAGTTAGGAAAACACAGTATCATTTTAGCAGAAAGACATGCCATATTACCTTTGAAATCAGAGCTTCAATAAGCAAAATGAAGACTGATGGTGTCTTGGCTTTTTTTTGAAACGAATAATGGGTAAATTGTTAAGATATTTGTTTGAAATCAAAACAGCATTTTCAACAAATAGAGAGATCCTAGGCTGGTAAATAAAAATTAAGCTAAACAAATAAAACTCTTCTTGTGAGTCCACCAATAGCATAAGTAAAACCAGAAGATGATGTGCTTGCTTCTTCCAACTTTTTGTATTACCGTCAATATAGGACACTCTCTTGGATGTGGAAAACCCAGTCCAGAATCACTGTCTTGTTCAAATCAAGGATTTAAAGTAGTTTCCCATCACAAAATGCCTGAAAGAATTATTCCTATCTTTTCAGTTACAGAAAAGGGAGGCATGAAAGTATCTATTCTAGAAAGAGCCTGAGAGCTAGGACATCAATCATCAATTTAGCAATGCACATTTTACATCAAATGAAGTAACTTTCACCACAGAGACTTCCCTGCAGGACAGCAACCAAGGACTATGCTACGAATCTTTATAGACCAAACAGGTGGTTTAAAGAAATACACAGGACTAAAGAGAAAGCACATAAAGCTAAAGAAAGTGATCTTGGCTCGGAAACTCCACCCATAGAATGAGCTTCCAGAGATATAACATTTTATCCCTGTGACAAAAAAAAACAAAAAACAAAAACAAAAACAAAACACAAAAACCAGTAAAAATCAAAACAAGCACAAACAAAAAAAAAATCAGAAAGAAACTAACCAGACTAATTTCTTACACCAGGAGCCACTATGTTTTTCAAAAACAGCATATCCATCTGCCCCACCCCCAAAAATACACAACAGCAAGGGAAAACAAAAACTCCTGAGAATAATAAGAACATAGGTACTGAAGATCTTGAAATTTTGAAGTGGTAGGCAGCAGCATAAAACCCTGAAATAGAATGCAGCAATTAACACAAGCAACAGAGACAAGATGTGACATGCCTTACTATTTGACCTTTGTCTTTCCACTGCCCTCCAACAATGTCAAGCCCATCACAGAAATGTAACAAGGTGCCAAAGAAAACAAGAAATTTAAAAATAAAAAACAACTTCCTGCTTTCTTTTCAGTTGTTTTCAGGAACCAAAACTTGATTTCTCAAGTAATTTTCAAGTAAAATAAGAAGATGAGCCACTGAAATTAAAAATAATTACAAAATGTCTTATTGCAGACACAACCATAATATTCCCCAAACAGCATACTATAGAGGTACACCTCCTTAGCTTTATACAAGGCTTCTCAGTAGACAATCTGGGAGCTTTGGACTATTTTCTTAATTTTGCTTTCTCATTTTTGCCAATTCCACCACAGAATTATACGTCAACGTCCGTTTTCAGAGTGACTGCACCAAAACTGTACTTTTAACAGGCCCTACTCCAAGATCTTGCTTATTATAATTGATGCTCCTACAATGGTTTGAGTAGTATTAAAGGAAATATCAAATACTACCAACCTAAGCTGCAGAAGTCAAGACTTAGTAGTAGAACCTCAGCTTTAGAAACAAAGAAAGGAACAAAAAAAAAAAAAAAAGGAAGTATTAAAAACACCGTACATGGCTCTGTAGGCACCTTTACTTTGTGGGAATTGCTACCCTAAAAGAACAGAATAAATGTGAATAAAAATCTTGCTTTGAACATAAAGGCCACCATCCTGGATGACTAGAAGAGTCAGGTTCTCCAGAATTCTGTCAACATAAAAGAAACAACATCCAGAAGTAGATGCCTGGAATAGAGCAAAGCTAGCATGCACAATACTTCCACTAAAGCTCAGGAGCTTCACTAGCCAAAGAAGGCTCTCATGTATTTACCCAACAGACCCCATATCAATGGGTTCTCATTCCAGGAAAAGACTTCATTTCAGAAGTGCAGTTTATGTGACAGTGAATATAATAGCCCAAGAAGGTGTGTAGAAGAGAAACATGACATAATCTATTCAGATGCTAATAAATCTGTATGTTGGATACATACCTGTTTGCTAAAACTGTTCAGTTTAGAACCGATTAAAACTGTAGCCTCAATCATTTAATAAATGTCTTTTTTTCTTTGGAAAAAAAAAGATATCCAAAAGCCAACAGATACTTAAGACTAATCCTTTGGTTCTGATACACCCTTAAACTATTAAACTAGATTTCAGCTGGAAAGGTTTTTTTGCAAACACAGTTTACGAGCCTGTTAAGGAAAAGGAAACGGACTTGGGCAATTTTATCTAGTTGCTGGATGAAAAGTTAACACCCTGTCACTAACATCTTTTCTAAAGACATTTACATAGCTTTTCTATCTAAAATGCCTGCTAAGGCAGTCTGTGAAGGAGATAACCCTAGCCAAAAGCATGGAATAGAGGACAAGGAAAATCTTAGTAGAAACTGAAACACATTTACTGTGATACACCTCCACAGGTTGTCCTGAGGGATTGCAGTCTCCAGGAATGGACATACTCAAAACTTAACTGGGCACTGTCCTGGGCAATATGTTCTAGGCTGGGGTGCAATAGATGCTCTGAAGTGATGCCATGATGATCTTTTGCCTTTTCTTTTATACCCCTGTTACACCTTTTTACAACTTCTGTATTCTTAGTGCTTTTTCCCTCCATTCTTGGACTTGTTTGTTCAGATAGGAGACTAAACATTTTAGAAGTTTCATAGTTAGGGATCAGTGTACCCCAGACCCCAAGGTCCTCTCCAGAACACATTCTGTAAACTGAGATAGAACCATCCAGGGGAAGGTTCCCTGGGGAGGGGGGCTCACTTGAGCCTCTCATTTGGGAATCTTTGATAGATTTGCTAATTAGTAATACCTACAATGTTATACCAGATCGATTCTGTGTGCGCATTGCGGTGTGCATTTCGGTGCATTCCACTTGCATGTGAAGCACCTAAGGATCCTTAAAATAAATACCAAGGTAAAATCCCTTTTTCCCTTCTAACCGTGTTTGACTCTTGATTTTAAGACCAGGAAAAGGCATCAAAAGAATCCCCATCCACTCTATAAAAGCTTTCACAACTCTGATTAACAAGACCTACAAATGTTAGGAGACAGCACAGGAACAAAAGAAGTTCTTAGATCTAAATGAAATTAAGTAAACCTCAGCAGATGAAACAAAATTATGCTTAAGAAATTAGCTGAGCAGCAAAAACTTTATATTTCAACTGTGAAGAAGCTAGAAAAACACAACATTAACATCACCCATACATATTTATGCTTTTAAATGGCTTGTCTCTGCACAACGTTTTCACATGAAACATGACCTTAAAATGGATTAACCTTCTAGAAATATTTTATCAGTTGACTTTTAAACCAGTTGAAGAATCTTACTGAAGTCCATTCAGTAATTCAGACCAGTATAGTTCTCATTCAAATCCAGAGTATCGTCACAAAACTTTCTTTACAAGGTTAATCGCCTTAGATAAACGCTATATTGAAAAAGCAGCCTAACTGCCTAAGTTATCACTTCTTTTACTTATTTAAATCTGCCTTCCCCCTTCTTTATGTAATATACACATGCTTAAACCTGTCAAATGTATTGGTGGATTAGTGAAATGGTAAAGCATGTAGATGTCTACACTGCAGTACTTTCAGAGAATCTCTGCTTAGAGATTGCTCTTCACTTTCTTTTATATTTTATTAATAATCTGAACTAAATCTCGAAGACATGCATCCCCTGTCATTAGAAGGATGGTAGATACTGGATTCTACCTAGAGCTGGAGAGATTGCTGCAGAATCTCTCCAGTAACTATCTTCCTGTTCTTTTTTTGCCTGCTTTCCTCCCAGAAAGCTATCTGATCTGATAAAAGACAAAAATACAAGAATGGCAAGATAATATGCAAGAAATTTAAAATAAATACATTTCAGAATATTTTCTGTCTGCTGAGTTCAACACGTGTGGAATGTGTTCATCAAGGAACAAGTAGAAATGCACACACAATTGAAATTAATCTAAAGGTTAAATCAGATGCTTAACTACAATTTGTGTACATCAAGTTATCAAAGTGATTAGAAATTCAGATTTGTACTGTTTACTTCAAAGTTTCTATTATGTATAATGCTCTTCAAAAATATTACATGCTACTAGGTTTTAGTAAGACAGAATTTATGTCCAACTAGCAAACTAGCAGAGCACAGGACTTCCTTCTGCCTCCACCAAATTTTGTCTGATAGTGCATATCTGCATACTAGGAATAGCAAACTATATCTTTATAGAGAGCTTCCTGAACTTCTCCCACAAGACATTGAAAACATCCCCACAGTATTTAACATTGTTCAGCTTTCCAAACAGGATTTCCATTGACAGCTCCTTCTCCCCACAGATCTCCTATGCAATATGTCTTCTCAAGAAGTCTTGATTCTACCCACGGCAGGAATCCAATGCCAACTGCCATGCAATGTCCTAATGCTGCTTGGAGCAGGGAACCTCTACTAACTTCAACATGGATGCTTTCTTCTGGTGGCTTCATCAGCCCAGACCTTCATGGCTTTAACCAGACCACACCCCATGTCAAAATACTGTTTTGGCTACCAGCAAGTGAGAAAGCACCCACAGCATTAGGTGTCACCTTCCCCTCTGCCACATACTTCTGGTGTAATCCATGTGTTTGGCAGAGAATTTTCACTGATTCCTACCACAAGACCTCACACTGCCAACGTTTTTATATTTTCAGTAAATACACCTAACTGTCAGCGATGAATGACCAACTGGAAAAATTAAGGAAGTGTACCTGTGAAGAGAGGCCACAGGTAAAGAGGCAGACGGGGAACTTTTGAAAGTACACCCATAATTCCTCATTAAGCCCTCCCTTCCCAGAAACAGCTTGGGTATATTTGATCCTGCTTCAAGGTTGGAAAGAGATTAAATGACCTCCAGAGTTTCCTTCAAGTCTTAACAATTCTCTAAGATCCCTCTGCCTGTCCATTTTTCCCCGGAGCTGCACAAGGCAGCACCTCGGGACTTTTGCCATTTCAATTCAAGACAACCGTGGCTTCTGGGAGGGTGAACGAAAAAGCTCTCAGAACAGGTGGTTTCATCCAGGGCAAGGGCTCAAGCCCGATTTAATTCATGTCTCGGAGGCGTCGGGCGCCCGCGGCCCTGCTCCTCCTCCTTGCCCGCCGGGAGCGGACGCGAACCCGCGGTCCCAAGCGGGACGCGCCCGCCCCGCCCCGAGCCGCCCCCCGCCCCGCGCTCAGGTACCTGGCAGCGGCTCAGCTCCTCCGCCAGAGCCCGCAGCTCTTCCTCCAGCTCTGTCACCCGCTGCGCCGCCGCCTCCGCACCCCCCGAAGCCATCGCCGAAAGCCTCTCGCCGCACCTCTCGCAAGGACGGCGAGGGGAGAGGAGGGTCCGTGCCTGGCAGAGCGGGATCAGGCAACCCCCGCCCGCCGGCGCCTGGGGGAAAGGGGAGAGAAAAGACGCCGTGAACCACACAAATGAAAACTTTCCGCCGCACTCACCGCGCGGGCGAGCGCCGGAAACCGCAGGGAAGAGAGAGGACGCGGTGCAATGACGTCACAGCGCAACCGCTACCCGGCGAGGAGAAGGGGCGAGGGGCACGTTTGAATTCGCCCGCCCGAGCCGAGGGGCGGCGCATGCGCCATGCGGGCGCTGGGGCGGGCACGGCGGGATGTGACCCGATGCCCGGGACTGGCGCTCCGGGAGCGCAGCTGCGGGGGCTTCTGCCCTGGCCCCGGGACGTCTGCCGCCTTCTTCTAACAGGGCTAGGAGCACCTGCTGTCCAGCCAAGGTGCTGAGCGAGGGATGCTGGAAGTGCCTGGGAACCCAGCGGATCCCTGCCCCTGCTCAGCCGGAGGAGCAGATGTCCCCAGCCGCTGTTCAGATCGTAGATGTTTGCATACGAACCGTACAGATCAGACTCACAGAATGGGTCAGGCTGGAAGGGACCACAGTGGACCATCTGGTCCAACCTCCCTGCTCAAGCAGGGTTATCTCAGAGCGCATTGCACACAATCGTTCTTGAATATCCCCCGTGAGCGGGACTTCAGCAGCCTATCTGGGCAACCCGTTCCAGTGCTCGCTCACGGCGCAGTAAAAAAAATTCCTTCTTATATTCAGGTGGAGCTTCCTGTGCATCAAGTTTTGCCCACTGCCTCTTGTCCTATTGCTTGACACCACCAAGCAGGGCTGGATCCATCCACTGACGCCCTCCCTTCAAACACTTGTGCACATGATGAGGTGATGAGATGTTTCTGGGTGTTCTGCAAGATGCTGAGGCTCCAACATACCTGAGTGCCTTTTCCTCTTTGTTTGTTTCTTTTTTCTCTGAATTAAGTAATAACAATGGCAAGACAAGAGTCAAAAATCTGGCTTTAGATTAGGTCTTGATAGGGTTTTGGGATGCATAAGCACCCTTGTTTCTCAGACAGGTAGATTTTGAGATTTAACACTGCCAGAGTTGGATTTCAGAGCCTACAACTGACAGCAAAGGAAGGCTTCCAAGATCTAACCCTTACAAATATGTGAAATATTTTGGCTGGTGCTATGTAAATGTACTGTGTTTAAGATCCAGATATGTGGAGTACCGGGTTTTGTAAAAAAGGGTTAAATGGTATTGCCAAAGTAAATCCTCATGTAGCCTACACGGGAAGCAAGATGCTCATAAAAAGGATAGACTTTCCCCCAAAAAAATGGATAAAGAAGCTGAAACATGTGGTCGGAATATGTTTTTGCCTGGAAATTGCATTTCACCAATGTCATTATCTTACTACAGAAATATGATACCTGTTTTATACAGAAGTATGTTTTCTTTTCCTCTCCATTGTAACTTTTGCACAGTTTTTGGAGAAGTTGCCCTTAATGTACCACTGTGACAAGAAAGAAAACTCTTAGTGTGTACGTGTACATGCAGAGAAGTAAGAAGGTTTCACACCATGTGAATTAGGACACACATTAAAATGTCCGATCCTTCCACCTATGGCCCTAGCAGAAAGATTCCTGCATCCTTGGTGATAGCTGTGCCTGTCAAAGTTGATTTTGCATCACACCGATGTCCAGGGGCCCTTCTCAGAAGAAGAGAGTGGCTACAGTACTCAATGCCAAAATTTTTTTGCCTAGTTTTTTAATAAAAGTTTTTACTATGACTTTTACTAATATTATCTGCACAATTATGAATGTAAACAGAAAGGTAGGAGACCGCATTTGAGTCTTCTCTGTCCAGTTATATGGAGATTTAAGGAGATTCAACAATTATTGGATCAATACCACATCTCTCCTTAGACCACCCTTTATAATTTTTATAGTTCGTCACTCATTGTATATTGTGTCATCTCACATTTGTGATCTTGCACTTCCTGTCATTTATCTTTGTGTGTTATTAAATGTTCATTTGACCATAATGACCATCACGTCAATTCTAACTTGTTTACATTTTAAACTTTTTCTTTGCTTTTAGGATCTCCTAATTCTCTTCTACCATAAATTATCCCGTCACTATGATTCTATGTAGCCTTCACTTTTTCCACAGCCCTACCTTTTAATAACCGTCTTTTTTGCTTTTCATTTGTTTCCTAATATTTTTGTCATTCCCCCTTGACCGTTTGTTCCCTATTACACTTGGGCAACAAGAAGCTAACCTTACTTAAAAAACAATATGCTTAGATTAACTGCTGAACAACTAGAATGACTAAACAGGATTTAAAAACATTTTCCAAGTACAAGGTCATTCAAAGTTGAGCTGAAAAGATTCAGTTATTGCAGGGGCTAGGCTCAAAGCTTGACAGAACACAAAACAAAAGACTGCAATTCCCTACAACTTTAGAACCTTAAAAGAGAAATCTGTGTATTTAGTATTTCTGTAGACACAACATGTTACCACAATAAACACAAAAGTAACACTCTCCCATAGCAAGATATTTATTTTAAGGACATAATATTTTTGTGTGTCATTTAATCATCATCACATTTGCTTTCCTGCTATTTCATAAGATTATTCTCTATAACAAAGTTTCTAGTTATTAACCCAAACAGTATTAGAATATTTCAGAAACTTTAAAATGTGCAGTTGGCATGTTTTGGTGAATTGGGAGACATTGACTTGTATCAGCGTATTTTGTACATTATATTTCTCCCAAATCTTTGTATTTTGGAACCCTTGCATTTACAGTTATCAAATCCATGAGACTGTTAGGCTAAATTCTTCCAAAACTATCTTCTGTTTGGATTTCACTTTTTAAAAATTAAATAATACTGCGTTTGAATTAGGTCAGCACAAGAATTTTTCCTAATATGTAGCTGTTGAGTAAGCATGCAATTTTTTGTGGCTTTTCCACTTGTAAGACATCTATTTGGAATACATTGCACAATTGAAACCTATTTGTTATGGCTTTTGCTCACTTGCAGTCCCTGTGAAAGTTACACAAATGGAAGTGCTCCCCAAGTTGTTTTGGTGGCAGAAGAAAAATATTTTTTGTTTGGGTTTTTTATTTTGCACTTGGAAAATTCCACATCTTTCTTTGAAACATGTTCATATTACGAACATGTTGCAGTTACTCTCAATCATAATTTCCTTTCTTTCTGTTTGTGGATTTTTTTCCTTATCTTAATGTGCAATAAAAAGTTACTCCATCCATTTTGGCAACCCCCAATACTTCATTATTAGAAGTAAAGAAATGTAAGTACATAATAGATCATTTTCATTTTCTTTCAAACAAAAAATATTGTACTGGTCTGATTTGAATTAAAAGTGTTAAAATGTTATACTTAAGAATTTGCATTTCTCCTTGGATTTTTATGTTGACTGTTCTTGTTTGTCACCAGTAGTTTTCTAGGAAACAGCATCATCAAACAGGTTCTTTCTGAAAGATGTTTGTTGTCTACAGTGAACAACACAAATCAAAATCGCTGAAATGATTTCTAGCAGGTTTTGGCAATGTCCTCAATGCTGTAGTAATTTATGTTTCTCAAGAACATATTATAACCCTAGAAATATGTTAGATCTTATTTAGACAATGAATTCAAAACATACTTTCTTCCAGTAAAAGTTTCTGGATTGGTTTTGTGGTTTTTGCTTGTGTATGCATTCAGGGCTGCAGGAGACATTCTTTCCACTTCTGTGATAGCTGTATGTAATAACATGATTATGGTCACAGGAAGAAGGGAGATTTAAAAGTGCCAAGGTCTGCAAGGAAAAGTAGTATCTGATATTGGATCACCTGTCATAACCAAGAGAACAGGCAGACCATTTAGATGTTAAAAAAATTGCGAACAAAAGTATTTGACCAAATTTATACTTTTTGTTTCCAACTGCTTGTAATAAAAGATACAACTTCAGACCACATTCCTACCATTATAACATATTCATACTGAATTAGCAAATTTTGAAAAAGCAGAGCTGGAAAAGGTCAGCATGGAAGCTTAGATTCACTGATGTAGGGGCCTGGAGTTCCACCACTAGCACAATTCACTTTTCACTCAGTGCAAAGAAAGTGCCATTTTGTTCTCATAAGCAGAGGGTAAGATAGCAAGGAGATTTGCTCCCAAAAAGACAAGAGGTAGAACCAAGTAGCCTCTAAAATAAATTGATTTTATTGCCTTAGTTTACTGCATACTTTTCTACTGCACATTGTGCCTTACTTATAGACTGGGTAAGCATCAATCAACAGGTTACATTCCCCAGAAGGGCTACATCATGATGTCAGAGGAGTCCGTAACATGGCCCTGGGAGTCCCTGTTCCACTTACCTTTGCCATGGAGAAGGCTTCGGTTTTTTGTTGTGTTTTAAATGAGGTCACAGACCTTGGCACTATACCCTTCAAGGCAATGAAAAACACAAGCGACTAATATAAAGTAGGGCATGTCAACTGAACAAAGCATAGAGGGAGGAAGTGATTAACAGTGTCCTGAATGAAGTCTTCCCCACCCCATAGCACCTGCCAGCGATGGGAGGCCTAGAGGGAGGGGCAGACAGCTGAAGGTCATTAAGAGGGGGAAGCAGATTCCAGTGTGGTTGTCCTGGCAGAGGTGTATTGGGTTTGTGTTGTAGTGAACTGAAGAGATGGGTTTAGCTGAGCACTGGGAGTTGATTGTTTCATTGTTAATTTGTTTCGTAGTGAAATTGAACCCCAGAAGGGAGTTGAGCTTTGACCTTGCATGTGGTGTGTAGCCTGTATCATCAACTCACTGGGAGAGCCACATGGTTATGGAAGTGTGGCATGGAAAATGAAGAGCTGAGTTCCGTCGCCCTGAAAAAGGGTGTGAAGAGTACATGGCCACCCAGGCTTAGTAAGTAAGCCATGATCCATGATACCCTTGTTAACCCAAGGAGTGGTTGCTGAAAGGGGCAACACTGTCAATGACCACCCAAACTTTTTAGAGTATGCAGAGGACACAGACGAGCCACTCCCTTCACCCTAGGGATTACAGCTGAGAACATACACCTACACATCCTCTCATTGCATTCATGTACATGCACACGACACAAGAGCCATGAACATGTGGAAGTGCCTTACAATTACCCCTTTTTAATATTAGAAATCAGGTTTGCAACAGTTTGTATGTTTTAGTATTGGACACTGCTGCACAATACTCTGAAATAAACTGGTTTTCAGACTGAGGACAAATTAAAAGTATAAATACTGGAATTAATTAAATAAAAAAAACAGGTTCAATTTAAAAATTGCTACATCTCAAATCTCTGTCATTCAGAAGTAATAAGAGAATTTTGAATAGAAATTTTAAAATAAATGTCTCAGGCAACCTGCAAAATGCATGGAAGTATAGCTTACCTCTTTTTACATGACAGGAAGGTTAAGGTGTAGTCAGGTTAAATCACAGCAAAATGCACAGCAGTAGCATTGATAAAGATGCAAATATTAAATAGAGCATAAATCAGAACCCAGCAATGTTTTTGCTCAGAACAGAGCCAAGCCATCTGATTTTCAGGTCTTTGTTTAACAGTTCATACTGTGTTAAAAAAAATAAAGGCCTTTGGAAAATAAATTGAAACAAAGTATAAGCTAGTAGTTTAGTCAAAAAACATTTGCAGCAATTAAAACACTTTTTCTAGTTTTATCAAAATGCTTAAATTAATGTGTATTATTATGTGTATTAAACACTGGCTCTTAAAGAAGAAAAAATCCTTGCTCCCACTCTAAGATAAGGAGGTTTTGACATCTTGTTATGATATTCCTCTTGCCTCAATTACCTTGCTGATTTCTTTTGCTTGAAAAGCTGAGGTAAATGTCTTTCTGTTTGTTTCTGGTTTTCAGTTGACCATCAGGTTTAAGTTACAGTTATTTACAATCACTTGAATTCAGAAAATACTTCAGATGAACAAGTAAGATTCTATTTTTATTATCTGTGCACACTGTGGCAGTAGCTAAGAGTTACTGGGAGGGCACTTTGTGCTGCAGTATTTCAGTTGCTAACACTGTTCCCAAAAGCACTGTTTGCTATAAATTCCCAGCCCAAGGGAATACAAAACAGATACTGCACATTGCATTCTGGGGTGGTACTGCAGACTCAGCCCAACATGAACTCTTCTTGCAGCCTGAACTCCATCATCACAGTGGGATTCAACTGACTCAATTCACCGAGATAGAGCTCGTGTATTTTGGCAGCGATGCAAAGTTGTGCATTTGAACTTTCCTTTCCTTTCCTACTGTGGTTGATTTTAGAGTAACAAAGTGAGAGTCCATATCTGTTGATTTAAGTTTTTGGGTTTAAAACTTTAGACAGTTTTTACTCAACAGAATTTCTTCCTTTAGAGATACAAAATATTTAAGAATAAGTACTACATAAATATCTGTATTTAAAAAAACCCCACAGAAGTATTGTAATGAAAACTGCATTTAAAATTACCTGGAATCATTCACAAACAAAAGATAATTCCTGCAGTAATTAAGGGGGTTTTCAACACTGAATTTTGATAAATGTGTTTGTTTTGGTTAATTTTCTCAGCAGTGGTATCCTAGTGATGTGCACAAGATAAGAATTGATTTAAGCATGTAAAATAATTTAATTATGTCTGAAGGCAGACAGTGAGGAGGATAGCTTTTCGTGTTTACTCATTTGTGAGGTGGACAGGCAGTTGTCAGATCATACTCAGTTTCAAATTTACAAAAAGCAGAAATAGAATTCTCGTTACACTTAATTTTCAATTCAAAAGGAAATAAACAACATTCTAAAAGAGTGTAAGAGTGGTTTGCCAAGAATAATTACATTCCTTTTTTCCAGAAAATGAAATTTAATTCTTACCAGCTCTCACAATTCTGTTGGAAGATCCCTGTTACTTTCCTTGAAACTCCTTCTGGAGTCCTTTGATTGCATAAGAATTTCTAGGGTTGTTTCTTATTATGCTTTTAGCACTTTTATCCCACAGTATAAAAATATGACCCAAATATGATCTAAGAACTCAAAACCTGAAAGTCAAATATAAATAGTTGTTAGAAATCACAATTTTATTTTCACTCTGACCAGTGGTTTTTGGACACTCCGCATAGGTAACACTAGATATCTCTTGAAAACCACAGATAAAAAAAATAAAGCTGATTTGGTTTTATGACCCAAATAGTGGTAGAAATGTGCTAAATGAAGACTAGATACAGATACTAAAAATTTGATACTAATATTTTTCATTGCTTTAGTTGTCTGAACTTACTACAATATGATATATTGAGATTGTGAACAATATAAAGTAAATATGTAGCCTAGACAGCAATTACATTAGATCATGTGTTGCTTTTACTCCACTTTGTTCAGGGAATGAGGTATAGCTACAAGTAGAAGAATATATGTAGTCTCATGTTGCAAGCTAACTCCACTTTTCATTTAAGTCTCTGTATTCCTCGTGAGTGTCAGCTTGACATCTATCTCCCCTGACCAGTTCTGGATCCTGACCACGTGACTCCTGACCACAGAATCTGTTTTAGAAGTATGCTCAAAATTACGGAAATCCTGAGTTGCTCTGATATTCTGCATGAGCTTTCTGGCAGTATTTCATGACCTAGAATATCCTTTGTGTTATTCAGTCTTTTATCTTTTCTAAGGTATCGTTTCTGAGAATCCAACCAAGTTAATTTAGATGTCACTACTTTGACAAATGACCTCTGAATAATCCAGCAGCAGTTTCAAATACAGTCTTTGCATACCTGGGCCTCTGTCAATGGCTAAGACTTCCACAGAAGCTCTTCCATGAGGAATGTAAGCAGCAAAGACAGTAGCTTCTTAAAATGTTGTAGCTTTATGGATTAGATGATCATATTGGTATAACTTCCAAGAACACTCAAGAAAATAACTAGGGGTATATGAATTCTTATTATCTATGTGCATAATTCTGGTTTTGTCTACTGTAAATAGGGAATACTTATCTGTCATATCTGAAGAATCTGTCATGTATTGTGCTAATAAGATTATTTGTATTTTGCAGTACATTGCAACATTCCTGCCAAATACCTTTATTTTTTTAAAAACAGATTTGGGAAGCTTTGTGCTAATGCCTCAGCTTGGTCAGGCACCATTTTAAACATTTCTTTTGGTGCTAATTATACATAAGTGTGCCAAGTCATGGAGACCCACTTCGTTCTGAAACCTCTTGGTATGACAATAAACTGAGGAAATGTAGTCTCATACATGAGGGTCACTCAGCCTGCTACAAGTACTCACCCAATTGTACAGTATTTATTAGAGGGTGGTTCTGACCTTATGCTTCACAAAAAACTATTCTATTATTCTTGTGACATGCAGCATAGGGGAAATAGCTATTATATTGATTTATATTATGGATGAAGTGTTGTTTGTGGGTCCAAGGTCACACTTGCACTCCCCTGACTGACTCCTGGAAGAAAAGATTTTCAGTGATTGTCCTTTTTCTCTATCCCGCCACTGTGTAGCGAGAAGCTGACATTGGTATTTGAAAATATTTTACAAGATAGTAAATACACATAGGAAACCATCTCTGAAATAGAAGGAGGAATTAGAAGGCCTATATCATCAAATCACACTGTAGATGCACAAAATAACAATGCTTCAATGCCTGGAGGACACCACTGCAAAGAAATATTAAATCTGAAAGACAATATTTATGATAGAAAATTTCAGCAAAAAACAGTAATTTCTCCCAGTAGCTAAAGAAAATCTGGCTGTGTGAATATAGGTATTTGCTCTTAAATAGGCTTCTTATTTTTTAAACATAAAAATACATCACCATGGGAGTTCCAAAAGATAAACTGTGCCTGGATACAGCAGAAGATTTAGTATTCCAGTATCCCAGACTAAATCAATAACTGGCATCTTATCTGGTCCATTTATTGAGAGAACATGATTTGCTTTTTCTTTGCATCATGTTAATGGATTTCTTTTCCTATTGAATAATACCTCTGTATGAATACTGTTTTAAAGCTTATTTGGGTGAACATTTCCTTTGTACAGATTATATACTTATCTAGGATTATATACAGCAGAGTGCTGCTTACAGAAATGCTGTTACTTGAGTCTGTTATTTTACAGTAACCAAAGTAATAAAAAATAATATATTTCACTGTTAACTTCACATAAAGGTTAGGGTATCTATGCAGCCTCCAACTCACCTGGAAAATGAAAATTCTGAATCCACGCATCATTATCAGCATTCAGGGTAGTACAAAAAACTTAAAAACGTGTAACAGCAAGTAATACAATACCTTTCACTGATGTGATTTTTTAAATCATTCTTTTCATTTAAGAACTGTTGGTTACATTGGAAGGAATTGTCATAGAAATTATGGTTTAGAGAACCAGAATTACTGCAGATTAGTTTGCATACATGTTACTGATTTGCTTATTCTTTTCCTTTATCTAACTTGCTGTTTCTTGGACTGGAACAGTAGTTGTTTGCCACTGCCTTTAGTCCCAGTGGACATACTGCCTTTGCCTTCGAGCAAAGCTTCTTAATGAAACCAGAGAATACTTTTCTCTATCTTGGGCCCATGTCTAGACAATATTAAGTATGAGTTGCAGCTCTAATGACCTCCAGGAGGCCCACAACTTTCTTTCACACTCTTTTGCTTTGTATGGCTAAATAAACTTCAGCTATGTGTTTCTATTTATTGCAACATTTTTATTATTATATTTATTGCAAAATTTTATTTAGAACTTTGTCAATTGTCACATTATACCTGTCCTTGATAGGTCTTTTGTTCATCAGTGCCTTTCACTCTGAGCAATGGAACCTCATAGGGTCTATTTACTTTTAAAATCCCTCAGAAGTAAGTGTAAGTATGTGTTTGTGTGTCTGTGATGACTAGGGGACATTAGACCACAAGAGAAATGTCACACCATTCATTGTTTCCTTTATTCTGGCATATGCAGGCGTATTCCTTGACCATTCTTTTCTCTAGTATTTCCTTTCCTTTCCTGAAAAATATGTGTTGTTTTACACATTAGAAACTTGCTATTTCTAAATCTGATTCTTTCTTATTACCACCTTTTGCACGTTTCTCTGTTTTGATCATCCATGCACGTAACATGTCCCCGTTTTCCTTCTCCTTCAACCAGGTCCTTCTTCGAATTTATCCCTGCAGTTATGTTGCTTATTGGGCTATCCTTCTTAGTCAGAGTTGGCCCTCCATGTTCTGTTTTTCAACAAAACAGTATTGACAAATTCTTAGGTAAGCTGGCAGCTTCCTGTATTCCATTCTCCTCCAGTTCTAACCTACACTGTGGACTCCTGTAATCTCCATCTTCTCTTTTTTTTGGAACATCCATAAAATCTTTCCGTGTCTGCACATAGTCACCTTTGTTTGTCAATCACTGTGTGGCCCTGCCAATCATCTTACCACCTATTGCCTGTTCTTTTCTTTGGAAAAATGAAAACACTTTTTCATCCAGTGTACATCAATGGGTTTCTTCTGCTCAGTTGGATGAGTCATCACATCTCTGCAACTATGTAGTCTGTAGTCTCAGAAGTTTTGTTTCTTTCTGATGTCTTGAAGTTGGCTACTAATGAGTTGCAGTATCGTGGCAAGTACTGAAATTTTTTCCTTTCTTCTCCAGACCAGTTACTTGCATCACAAAGTCCTTTTACCTGAGGTAATTGTATAGACTGCACATACCATTTATTTATTTGAGGCTTTAGAGGGCACATGCTGTCTGTGCAAAGCCTTTCATACACAGTATTTCTCATATATTTAATTTCACTAAATGACATCATATACACTACTATCCTAATATAGAGAAGACAAGACCTTCCCATGTGTGCTGGTTTTGACTGGGGTAGAGTTAATTCTCTTCACAGTGGCTGGTATGGGGCTGTGTTTTGGATTTTTGCTGAACACAGGGTTGATAAACACAGATGTTTTTGTTATTGGTGAGCAGGGCTTACACACAGCCAAGGCCTTTTCTGCTTTTTGTACTGCCACAATGGGGAGGAAGTTTGGGGGTGCGTGGGAGGCTGGGAGGAGACATAGCCAAGATGGGTGACCCCAAGTGACCAAAGGGATATTCCAAACCACATGGCATCATGCTCAGGATATAAAGTGGGGGAATAAAGAGGGAGGGAGGATGTTTAGAATGATGGCATTTGTCTTCCCAAGTCACTGTTACTTGTGATGGGGCCCCTGCTCTTCTGGAAGTGGCTGAACACCTGCCTGCCCATGTGAAGTGGTGAATTAATTCCTTGTGTTGCTTGGCTTGTGTGCACAGCTTTTGCATTACCTATTAAACTGCCCTTATCTCAATCCACAAATTTTCTAGCTTTTACCCTTCTAATAGTCTCCTGGATACTGCTGGTGGGGGAGTGAGCAAGCGACTGTGTGGGGCTTGGCTGTCAGCTGGGTGAAACCATGCTGCCATGCAGAAGCACTCACCCACGCATACTCAGTAGTATATGCTGGCAGTAGGTCCATTCCTCCGTACTGCTTCGTGACTTCTGCCTCCTCTTTTTTGGCAGTCACATGGGGGTGCAGTGCCAGCTTCCCTCCCAGGAGTCTTTCTGTGGATTTCACAGAGACCTGGGCAGAGCATGCAAAGCTAAGCACCTTCTGCTCAGCACAACAGCAAAGTGGATGGTGTCTTTTAGGAAGAAGGGGAAAATAGGAGAAGTAACATCTGCTTCAAACAAAATGTCCAGCAAGTACAGTTTACCTGAAAGACAGTGAAACTGTCTCCTTCACTGCTACCATGTTGGCTAGTTTTTTATCCATCATATTGCAATGATAATGACCTGGCTAACAGATGACTGTAGTGCTGATACAGTTCTAAGAATTAAATTTTCCTTCACATCCAGATGGCAGAAGAGTGTAACCAAATGGTTTTTATGCCAATTCACCCTGGCCGGGAGCCTATGCTGAAGGCTACTACAAAGTCCCAACAAAAAAAACTGGATATAATATAAGTATGGTTAATACGGCTTGTCTTAGCATGTTTGGTAATGTTGACTCAGTAAGAGTAAAATTAAAACTTTTGGACACTTCTCATATAAATCTAAATATTTACAGAAAGGAGCCAGCAACTGCCAGTGTGAGATAGTCAACCTGATGAAAAGGGAACAGGAGAGAGATCAAATGAGATCAATTACAAATTTTCCTTTTGGTTTTTTTTGGTCATTGGTTTAGGAGTTTTCTGGGGGTTGGGAAGAGGAACGAAGCTTTATTTCATGTCATCTTCAGTAACCTTAGATATTCAGACTGTATTCCAACGTACGTCTCCTATATGGATTATATGGATTGGTAGTATTGAAAGAAACCATTAAGGTGTGTCCTTGACACTTTCACTTATTTGCAAGAAAAATTGTAACTGTTTTCAGCAAAAAAAAAAAGCCTGTGAAAGAACATGGATCTGAATTATATATTGTACTGTTAAGTGTGGCAATGCAAACTATGTAAATCTATTTTTACATCTTTTGATGCTTTACATCTCATAATATACTCAATTCTTTTTTATAGTACAGTTCTTCCACTATGTTTTAGGGCTTAGGTGATCTCACCACCGTCCAGTTTTTTAAGAATGTACTGCCAGACTTTACTGAGGAACCCTAGTATAGTGCCTGTCCTTATGGTGCTGTATGTGCACAGTAAATCCAGCTTGTCAAATACAAACCCACCCCATAATACATTGCATTCCGAGTAGGAAAAACATTATGTGCACTATAAAGTTGGTCTGAATATGCTTGTGTGACATGTACATGCTTGTACCAACATTAAATCTGTAGCAGATGTGAAGTATTAAGCATCAAGGCCACACTGTAATTCTCAGGACCTCCTTCAAACTGGTCCAAGGTCTTTAGACCTCAGCACTAACAGGCAGCACAACATAACATAAATTGTTAATCTGAAGTCTCTCATGTAACAGGATTATCCTTCCTATTCAAGTAAAAATATAAAAAATAACAAATTTTATTCAAGATCATTATCACTGCATCGTAAGGGTATCTAAACATTTCATAGAAACACTACTGCATTTTTCTCTGAAGTACACTGACAACAGAAAGACATATGATCCAATAGTATAAAATAAAGGGAAGTGTAGTAATGTAGTGGATGTAAGATGTCAATTTAGCTAATATAATTTCATACATTTTCCAAACACTACAAAAAGAAAAGAGAGACAAAGGCAGTATTGGGAATTCTAAATGGAAATCCTGAAAACAATATATTATTAGAAAGTAATGCATCACTAAGAATAGTAAAGCTGAGAATAATTTGGGCCCATAACTAAATAGAGGGGGACCTTAGTAACAGAGGATACAGAGAAGGCAGATTTTACTGAACACTTTTTTTGCACTGGACTTCACTGACAAGACCAGTCCTCAGGAATCTCTGAACCAGAAGACCAGGGTAAAGGAATGCCAGAAGAAAGACTTTCCCTTGGTTTGGATTGGGTTGGAGAACACCTAGGCAAACCTGACATCCAGAAATCCATGGCTCCTGATGAGATGCATCCAGAAATGCTGAGAGAGTTGGTGAACACCATAGCTGGGCCACTCACAGTCATCTTTGAAAGGTCATGGAGGATCAGGAGAGGTGCCTGAGGACTGGAAAAAAGCAAATATCACCCCAGTCTTCACAAAGGGCAAGAAGGAGGATTCAGGGGACCACCAGCCAGTCAGCCTCACCTCAGTCCCTGGAAAGGTGATGGAACACCTCATTCTGGAGGCCATCTCTATCCACATGGATGAAAAGAAGGAGATCAGGAGCAGTCAGCATGGATTCAGCAACAGGACACCATGGTTGGCCAATCTGATTGGTTTCCACAGTGAAACAACTACCTGGATAGATGGATGCGGGGAGAGCAGTGAATATTGTTCTACCTGGACTTCAGCAAGGCTTTCAACACTGTCTTCCACAACAACCTCAAAGGCAAACTCAGCAAGTGTGGCCTGGATGAGGGGACAGTGAGATGGACTGAGAACTGTCTGAATGGCAGATCACAGGAGATTATCAGTGGCACAGGCTCTGGTTGGAGGCCTGTCATGAGTGGTGTTCCCCAAGATTCAGTACTGGGCCTGGTATTGTTGAACTTCTCCATCAGTGACTTGGACGAAGGGGCAGATGCCTCCTCAGCAAGTTCATTGATGACACAGAGCTGGGAGCAGGGGCCAATACCCCAGAGGGCCATGCAGCCCTTCAGAAGGGCCTCAACAGGGCAGAGAGATGGGCAGAGAAGAACTGTCTGAACTCCAACAAAGGCAAATGCAGGGTCCTGCACTGGGGAAGGAACAGCCCCAGGCACCAGCACAGGCTGGGGTCTGATCTGCTGGGAAGCAACTCTGTGGAGAAGGACCTGGGGGTCCTGGTGGACAAGAAGCTGTCCATGAGCCAGCAGTGTGTCCTGGTGCCCAAGAAGGCCAGTGGTGTCCTGGGGTGCATTAGGAAGAGCGCTGTCAGCAGGTCAGGGGAGGTGATGCTGCCCCTGTACTCAGCCCTGGTGAGGCACATCTGCAGTGCTGTGTCCAGTTCTGGGCTCCTCAGCACAAGAGAGACACAGACCTGCTGGAGCTGGTCCAGCAGAGAGTGACATTGGTGATTAAGGGACTGGAGCACCTCTCTTATGAGAAAAGGCTGAGAGAGCTGGGCCTGTTCAGCCTCAGAAAGAGAAGACTGAGAGGGGACCTCATCAGTGTCTATAAATGTCTGAAGGGACAGTGGCAAGAGGATGATCCAGGCTCTAGGTTACTCAGAGAGATTGTGGAGTCTCTGTCGCTGGAGATATTAAAGATACAATTCTGTGCAGTGTGCTTTAGGATGACTCTGCTGGAGGTGAGACATTGGCCCAGATGACCTTTTCAGTGGTCCCTTTCAACAAGACCATTCTGTGATTCTTTGAACTAAAGGTTAATTAGAACTTCAGTTGATGTTTCATAAATGTCTGTAAAACTGTCACCACCAAAGCTGACCCATTGTTACCCAATGTGTTTAAAGATAACAATGGGCTTTCAGCTATTAATAGATTCTTGTTTTATTAGTGGATTCCAAAAATACTCCCATTTCCAGAAAGGGTGAGCAGTGAAAATAATAAGTCTGTTACAAGAACACATGAGTTTGATAATAATTAAGGTTCCTACAATGATATTCTTGTACAGTGTCTTTATTATGCTGTCCCTAAAACAAGCTGTATTTATTAATAGCATTGAGTATCTATAGATAATTTAGTACAGATAATTAAGATAATGTGACAGGACAGAGCTATTTGAACAATCTGTAAGCTGACAAAGCATTCCGTTTGATTGAGAGGCTCTCTCCCAAGATACACCACAAATGCTCAAATGTTACCATTTAAGGCCAAACATAATTAGCCAAATGCAGTTTTGACTTAAAAATTTTAAAGTATGTGTGTATAACATCGCAATAATATTAATACTGTATTTATCACTATCAGTAGTAGTAGTAGTAGTATCAATATTCTTACCTCCTTGAAACTGATGGGTGGGAATAAATGTATGGTTTTGTGTTATGCTAAATAACAAGCACATTCAAGAGCATAGAAAACTATTGAAGGCAATAAAAGCTGTATTTACTTTTTGTTTCAGCTCTTGTTTTGTTTTTTTTTTTTTTTCAGGAACTTGTTCAGTATTGTTTCTTGTCTTTTGCTTAGAGTAAATCATGAGTCACAACATAATTGGAGTATGATTAATGTTCAAATGACAGACACTTTCCAGATGAGAATGATGTCCCAATCAAAGGTTGGATGTTTCCTCAGATTTGTATTTTTTGTCAGTATTTAGACCTGACCACAAGTATAAAGTGCTAAAACCTCAAAATCATAATGGGTTATGATCATTCTTTCCTAAATTATTATGTATCTACATGCTATAAAACTTTTGGAAAATCATGCCTGAGTCCTGAAAATTCAGAAAGCTCTTGTGAGGATCAATTTCTTCTCAGAAAGAAAAGTAACACTGATCATATCACTCCTTCTTTTGTATCCAAATGACTTCATAATTTCTGTCTTAGTGTTTTCATAACCATTATAATACTAAGGGTGAGGTCAGGAAGGAATTTTTCAGCTCTTTTCTCTGGTTTTAATGCCTACTGTTATACATCCACGGTTTTGTTTTCATCATGTAGATGACAGCATTTATAATCATACAGGTTTATGAGAACTCAGTTATATAAATTATCCAAACAACTTAATACACTGAAGCATAAAAAGGAAAAATAAAAGTAACTTATAGCTTTTTCTTTCTTTCTTCAATTATTAATTATTGTGATAACAGAGGAAATAACACACAGATGTCTACCTTATACGGGCAGAAGGAAACTTTTATATATGACTAAAACTACTTTAAAATTTAATTAATAATGTAGCTAAATATTGAAACACAATCTGCATTGATATTTTGGACACTCATGTTAAAACAGCACAGAGATTCTTCTCACAGTAGACTTGATTTTATATTTTTCTATACATACTGTTGCTGCGAGTTTGGAACGGTTGTACCTGTACCAGGTAAGTGCAAGTCACTTGTGCCATTATCTACAGCCCATGAAGGTAACAGAAAGACTTCTTTATTTTTACTGGATTTTGGATTGCATGTTCTTTTGCCATTCCCTTGTACAAGCTGTACTTGTACAACTACAGATTCACAGGTTACCCCCATCCCCCCTGCCGAGAAAACAGCAGGAGACAGGGATATCCCCACTGCTGTTTTAAAGATACTGTTAGCATATCAGTTGCTCCAGTTCAGTTTTTAGTTAACAACAGTAGTTATATATGGCAAAGAGCAGGTTTTGGTTTGTTTTAGTTTTTTTTGCATCCAAATCATTAGACAAATCTTATTAAGTGGACTATTTATGACTACATTTCTGTTCACAGTGAACTAGAAGGACCTTCATTCCTCATGAGAATTTTGACACCACTTTTCTGGTATTTGGGCAAACACACAGGACTGGTTGAGAGAGCATCTCACTGTAATATTGGAAGTTCTTATTCTGGTAAACTCTGCTTTACTGTTAGGATTTGATTTTGTTGTTGTTGTTGTTTAATTAGTTGAATGCTATTTTAAGTTCCTGATGTGGCCTAGTCAGGCAAATTGAATCTATGTCTCCTCTCTATTTTTATGTGTCAAACAAGTAAAAGGACCTGGAATGAGATGAACATGCTTTAGTGAAAGCCACAAAGCTGTAACAGCTGAGCTAAAGCAACACTTGATGGAAAGGAAACGGAAGTGTCCAAGGAGATATTCGGAAAAAACCCCAAAGTATCTGTTTGCTGCATTGAAGAGAGTAACAGGCCAGCTTTCTGCCTTTCTCAGACATCAGTAACATATTTGGTTCACTTTTTTGTTTCATATCTGGTCTTAAGAATATTCAGTACCAAGTGCACCTACTTGTAATTCCTGCAAAAATGAAATCAAATATTTTTCTTGTCCAGTTCACTGCATGGAAGTGTGGTGGTTAACCCTTCTTTCAGTTAACATAATCAGACCATCACACAATCCTACCTACGGCAAAAATCTTTAATGTAACTGTACCTGCTATGCTCTACACCACACAACTCACACACTCAGTTGCTGAAACAATAATTTCCAGATTTCTCTGTTAAGAGTTTCCACCTCTGAAACCTGAATATAGAAATTAATTCTTTTTTTTTTTTTACTTTTGATTATCCTGAGACTGAAAAGGCAGATACAGGTATAGGATTCCTAGCCAAATATTAGGGACTATAAAAATGGCCAGAAGTGTATTTCCTAATGATATCTGTTAGGAAAAGCATATTGTAAAAAATTTAAATGAAAAACTGAGCTCTTCAATAGTACAGATCTTGTTTGGTCATCAAGCCATGCCATAATTCCATCAGTTCAACTGGTACTTCATGTTTTCAGCTGGACTGTGGAGAATGGAATTTTTCCTTCATTTTAAAAGGCCAGGGTGAAATTTCTCTCTTCATAACCTTGCTCTCAACCGGCAAAAATACCTGAATGGGAGAAAATAATCCTGTTAACAGAACTAAGAGATATTAGAGATGAGAAGTAAGAGCCTAGAGTAAAAAAGGAGGCTGGATGAAGCTTGAGAAGGGACAGGGCATATAACCAAAATGGGGATAGGCCAATGAGTACAATGGCAGCTAGCATCCTATCATTTCCAAGAACTCAACTAGAATCCCTTACAACATGTTGTAAGATTTCTGTGCTTGGAGCCATAAATTATATTGGTGATTTTTTTGGGCTTTCCTAAATCTGGATATACTTTCAGTTCACCTGCACATTTTTCACACACAGTACCTCATTGTGAAGAATTTCTAGATTTGAGTATCCAAATGCCAGCTGCCTTGAAATCTACAGTAGTGCTGCATATCTCATAAAGCATTTTAGCAGCTTAAACCATGTCCTTCTTAGAGCTCCTCTCTCTGATTTATACTTCACAGCTCCAGGGTCCTCTAATCAATAGGACAAGAAGATAAAGATTTTAAAAATGTTTAATAGGAACAATCACTCTTTAGAAACCAAAGAGATGTACATCTAAGAAAAATCCCAAATACTCATATTTCAGCCTTCATTTTATGCATGTAAAATAAGGTGAGCTGTATTTCAGGAATGTTGAGTTGATGCCTTTTTCTGGTCTTAAAATCAAGAGTCAAACATGGTTAGAAAGGGAAAAAGGGATTTTACCTCTGTATTTATTTTAAGGATCCTTGGGTGCACCACGTCCAGGTGGAATGCACCGAAATGCACAGCGCAATGCGCACACACAATAGATCGGGTATGACATTACAGGTCTTACTAATTAGCAAATCTATCAAAGATTCCCCAGTGAGAGGCTCGAGTGAGCCCCTCTCCCCAAGGAGCCTTCCCCTGGATGGTTCTATCTTGGTTTACAGAATGTGTTCTGGAGAGGACCTTGGGGTCTGGGGCACACTGATCCCTAACTATGAAGCTTCTAAGATGTTTAGTCTCCTAGCTTGACAAAATACATCTAAGAATGTAGGCTAAAAAACATTAAGAATACAAAAGATATAAAAAGGAGTATAAAAGAAAAGGTGAAAAATCACCATGGCATCAGAGTAATCACAGTTCTGTATAGAATTTTTCAGAAAAAAAGCTGCTCACTGGAGGCTTTATAAAGATACAACTTCTAAACCTTACTTGTTTAAAAGTAGGCATGAATAGGCAGTATTTTTAAGATTAGAAGATATTTCCTTCCTTCAGTTGTTTAACGTCTCAACTTGTGGTTCTATTGATATAATAGTTTCTGAGTCTTTTAAGTGAAACCCATAGGTTTCAAAGACCCACAAGAATTAGAATGTCTTTAAAGCTAAAAACAAAACAAGACCTGAGTTTTTTTCTGTATCATAAAACAGAGAATGAATACAAGTTGTTCCTTTTTTTACCTGTGTTTCTGATCACTGTTTGCTAAAACATACATCTCCATTGACAATCAGCTGCAGCAGTAAAAGAACTTATGCTGTCCCATCCCGTTCTGAACAGTGAGTTGTGGCATCCAAAACCAAATACAGAACTTCCTTTTCATGTTTCTTTAAAGATTAAAAAGGAGATTAATAAATACTTGAGACATAAATTACTCAAATTAATTAAAATCACAATAACCACCATCATTTACCTGCTCTATATTACACTTTCTTTTCCTATAAAACTGTGAAAGTTTTTTTGTTTAGATACCTTCTTCATTCAATATCTGTCCATTTCTGTATTAGGTACTCTTCCTTTCCTGTCTGACTTGTCTTATAGAGATGCTCATGTAGTCATATACACATACTTTGTTCGAAACTCTCTACTATCATATATGCATATGTACATATGTACATGGCTTATAACCAGCTAAACAAAGCTGCTAAACCTTAACCTATTGGCTTTTTCTCTGTGGGCATATGCTTATGAATGATTTCTAAACATACAGTAGGTAGAGCATAATTATGAAATTACACTAGCCAAGTAGATGTAGTGGTAGACCCTCATGCTCCAAGTGGAAAAAGCACCAGCAGATGGGCTTTCATTTAAAATATTTTATAATGTAGTCTTTTTCAAGTGAAACATTAGCACTAGGTTATGGACCTGCACTCAAAACCACAATTAATCAGTGATCTAAATAATTATTCTTTTGAGGAAGAGCATCTGATATAGCCACAAATACTACAGTGTTAATATAATAGGAATTATATTGTCAATTGATCTTGATAACCCTCTGAACTAAATCTGAAATAGAATTTGTACATTTAATCCATGTAAGTCAAAACATCTGCAGTTCAAGAGACAGAGACTTGTCCAAGGTTTTCCAATTCCAAAATAAATTTTGTTTTCATACAAAGAATGTTCTTCTGTTTCGTTTATTCTTTTTGTTTGTTATTTCCTATGACAATTGGCTGTGATGTGATCTCTAACTCACAACTTCCTTGGACATTGTGTGTACTAAGTCCGACCATTATGGAAGAGTCTTGAATTACAGGAATCCTAAGAGTGAGCATTCATGAGCCAGATCTAGATAGGCATGCATCTTTATACTTCTTTATGATATGTAAAACATGTTTAAAAATGTAAATTCATATAGTTACACATATTTCAGATGTGCAGAGTTCAGAACAACATCATAAAACTGATTTTGATTAACAATATGAAAATGTGTGTTGAGACATTTCCACATTTACTAGTGCTTTTGTATTCTCTCATCTGAAGGTGAAGAAGAAAAATGTCCACACTGAAAATCATATTTGATGTATAACTCAAATGAACAGAAATATGAAGGGGCTTCTTCTGAGCATGTATTAGAAAGAGGTTGCCTACCAGAGTAATTTTAAGGGGTTTCTTTAGTTAACAGATTTGCAATCTAGCACAGTAATAGTTCAGTTCAAATTAACTCAATAAATGCACACAGAGCACTTATTAGGGATTCAGCTAGGTGGAGAACACTGGGAAAGTTAGAAAAATATGTGATAAGCCGTCCATAATAAAAACCTAAAAAAGCCCTCTTTACATACATACAAAAAGATAAGTAGTAAGTATATGATAATGGAATTTTGCATACATGTAGTATATACTTTTCTGTGTTATAGCAGCAATAACAAAAAAACTTGAGACTACACTAATAGAGTAAGTATTTCTGTATTGCACATGAGAAATTTTAGAGAGAAAACTATTTAGTGACTTTCCCAAAATACTGGAATTGATTTGGAAACTTACAACTTAGTTTCCAAGTCTGAGATTCTTTTTGTACTATCCTACAGAACTTCTCTTATTTAATAAATGGATACATTCTGTGCTCCAACCTAACTATAATTCTCGCTCCTCTCTGGAGGAACTTAGAACTAAGATGGCATTTTAAGTCTGTGTTATTTGTGCCTATGTGTTGAGATTTGCATTTATGTGCTGTCCTGAGACACCAAACTGTTGAATGCCATCTTGCTTCATTCTCAACCTCTCCCCAAGGACTTATAGGTACTTCTTGGCCAACAGCATTCCCATAGATATAAAAATCACACTTTTTTGTGTGTTTTCTAACCATTTGGGCTTTTTTCCCCCAAACAGCCTTACATACAATCCTCAGGTGGATCCCATTTGGGGAGAATTTATTTTGGGCTTATACAGTCCTATTCACAGTTGTGTGATCACATATAAGAAGATAGAAACAGCAAAGCAGCTAAAACCCAACACAGTATTTGAAACAAATACTGCAGACATTCACTTTGCTACTGCTAAGACTCTACAAATTTTATAACAATTATTATTTAATGAGCATACTAAATATCTAGCCAGGTCTATGGTAAACCAAGAGATCAGAAAAGCTCAGAGGGAGCCCATACAATCTCTTCTGCAAGTTAATACAAAGTTAACAGTAATTAATAAATATTTTAAGCATTCTGATTTAGAGAAACTAAAACAGTTCTGAAGGAACCATTCCATCCTCAGGAAAAAAAAAAAGTTCCTTTAAAAATTTTCCATAAGGCATAATTTTGCCTTAAAAAATAGAAACAAAGCTAATAAATTACATTTTAGAACTCTGTTTAAAGACACTCATGGAGAGACTTAGGCTAACAGAACTCAGAAAATTCAAATATAGAAGTAGAAACATAAATGTAAGAGGGGTGTAATTCATGCCATTATACCTGTTTGAAACAATTTGTGTGAGTTAAGGATAGAGTGCCAGTATAAACTTTGAATTTATTGGCTTTTGTTGCTTTAAATCAAACCCTTCACATTATTTAAACATAGTTTTTGTATTTAATATTCAGAGTGATAGAACACGTACATTTGGCTGAAGATAGATACATAATTCATGTTGGTAGAAAGCATACCTTATAACATTTAAGTGGTTTATTAAACTTGTTTCATCTGATATGGGATAAATTCTGTAATTGACAGCAAGTCATAGGCAGATCATACATTTATCATATTTAAGATTACCTTATATCCTTATGTTACAGAAACTGTTCTGCTTTAGCCTCTCAAGGGTTTGGGTTTTTTTCTTCTCTTGGAGAGAAAATACATGAAATATGTTAATGTTGTTTAAAAATGACTCAAACCTGAACTCCAACATGAAATTAGTTTAGTGGCCTCAGCTCAGTCCCTGACAGATAGTTGAGCCTATCAGGAAAACCATCACACATACTTTAGCACCAGTCAATAGGACCAGCAGCTTCTGATCTAAAGAGACCTAGGCAACGAGCCTGGGGAGGTTGAATGACAACTTATTTTAGGGACCATGAAATCTTGACGTTAGAAGGGGGGTCGTATTGTGCAGGGAGATTATTCTGTACTCCTTGTTCCCTCTCAAATTCATAGAGGAATTATTTGAAAGTACCCACCTATTTGATGAGGAAGGATAGAAAAAAAAAATAAATAAACAGGGTTCCTCTCTCAGGCAGTGAATTCTACTCAAATATGCTGACACTAGAATTTTCTTTCAAGCCATTTCTGTTATCTGTATGGCTTTATTAATAGGGACTGGGAAGAGCCTTAGTGTGGAGCAGGCTACAACTAGATCGTAGTTTTACAAGCATTATGACATTTAACATTTCATTTGTCTGCATCATAATGGATTGAAATGTTAAGAGACTGCAGTAATTTGTTTGACTCTTTGCTCCTGCTTTTGGCTGTTGAAAACTATAAAGTGGTATTTTGGTATGGAAGTTCTAATGCTAACAAGGCATATCTAAATTAAGTAGATGGGTCAAGGTGACTAAAATACCATAACGATTATGACACAATAGGGGCTAACCCCTATGTTTTTTAAGGAATGGATGAAAGTAGACTATTAAGTAAGTAAATTCCAACTAGTACCTTTTTCTTTTGCTGCTTTTATTTGTTTGGTTTTTTTGGGAGGCCTGTTGCACCAGCCTGGAATAACGTTCACTTAATTTTTTTTTTCTCAAAGAAAGATACAAGCTGTATAAAACAGTGAAAGAACATCACAGTTGGACTATACAAGTAATATTTCTCTTTACTGTAGTATGTACCGTGCACCTTTTTCTTCCTTTTTCCCAGAAAGAAATGACTCATTTAGAGAAACGTCTCAAGAGGTTTTTAAAAAGGTTGTTAGAAGCTACAAAATAAAGAGGGCTTTGGGAATCATTAAATGAGCAAACCATCATAACTAATCCTGTCTGGATATGTATTAGTGTATAGATATCTGGCTACCTGATTGTTTTCCTTTGAGTTTATGGTAAGTTTCCATGCTGTGAGTTTTTTATTTGACTAGTTCCTCATTGCATCTCTGCAAAATCAGGTTACTCTGGTTATAAATATGATGCATTTACTGACTTTATTGACTTCATGCTTTGTAAGGTACAGCCATTTTCAGAGATACGGTGTTTGGATTGCAGGAGAGTAATTGAATTTCTATTTGGTTTTGCCTTCCCGTTCATGTCTAAGGCTCTGAATAGACACAGGGGGCAGAAGGTCCTGCTACAGAGTATCAACCTGGATGACACTGTAACAAATTATATTGTAAGGGAATAATAAGAATATTAATGGTAAAGTTGTTAGTGGAGCTCTTGTTACAGCAGTAATCTTCTTTTCACATTAGTAACTTTACAGAAAAAATAGATGACTCAGGAATCTAAATTTTGTGTAAGTAGGCTCAGACTTCAGGTGAACATTCATCTTCTCTGTTAAATATTATTGAGACATTTTGGAATGATTTGCAGTTTTCTCTCATAGATACTGAATTTATCAGAGCAACAGAGTAAGATTTTAGACTCTTTTCTCTTAATGATCCATTAAAACACTATTCAAAGGGAGCTTGACACTCAAAGAAATCAAGTTTCTTAAGAAAAAGTCAGGCTGAAATCCTATGGAAACACTTGTTTCTTTTCGCCCTGTATCAAATCAAGATGATGTTCATAATCTGAGATGTGAGAGAGAAGGGGATTGACCATTGAATAAAGGAATGGCCCATGTGTATTGGGCCATTTCAATGGTGCCATTCAGCGTTTGAGTAAAGAGATTACTTGAGACGAAGCTCTTGAATGAGGAACCTTGTTGGCCTTGAGGTGTAGACTGAGTGACAAGTGGAAAGAAGCTTGTGTCAGTAGAGTGGAATATTCCAGTTGAAGTAAAGAAATAACAAGGTTAAAGCCTTAGAGTCCTCAGAAAAAAATTTACAATCCTCAGAAAATGTGTCCAGCTGTGATGTTGTTCCTTCAGAGCACTAAAAGAAAAATGAAAATTTACATCTATTAGACAGATGAAAATTGTCAAATTTGTTATCCTCCTAAAGCAGACAATCTTTTTTGGCTTTAAAATAAGAGCTGATGTAAAGATTAAGATAGTACTAATTTCTTTTGCAGAGATTGCATAAATATTTTGCAAATAAAATACTTTTAGAAACTTTTTACCATTGTAACCGCAGTTCACATAGATGATTTTTTTTGATTCTTTTCCAGTGGGATGCAGAAAACAAGCATCTTTCATACTCTGTCTTGCTGTTTATCCAAGAGACCTCCAAAGTTAATGTTAGAGAAACAGACACAAGTTATCTAATGCAGAGCAAATTTCACTGGCACCCTGTTTCATACTGATGTGTCTTGGACTTAATTTAATGGTGGTAGGATCAGTTTGATGTTATTGGCTGTTGGCTCTGCTCTCGAGAACTGAGGAGAGATCTACTTTTCTCCTCTCATTTTGATTGCAAAATGCTCGCTGACTCTAGACTCCCACTGACCTCAACAGAAAAGCAGAAATTCAGGACTCTTAACACTTTACAGAATTGGGCCCAGATGAGTATGGCTATCAGTTAATTTTACTGCAGTTGTGAAATAGGAACTATGATACACATTTTTTGAACAGCTGGAAAATTATATTATAACTCACATTCCATCATTCAGCTTTCCGTGGAAGGCATTTTACTCTGGGACCTGACAGACAGTCTAAATAGTTGCTTGATACATCCTCACCATAGTCATAAATGCCACAGTATTGGGACAGGTGGGATGTTGCTTTAGGACAAAGTAATTTATTAGTAACATTCACTTTGTATTTAACATAGGATTTTTATTGTCTTGTATGTGTAAATACAGAAAACCAGAAATTATAGAACTTTTAACATCCTTTTTGTAGTGTAATCTGGCATTCTACGCACTCTTACTTTTCTCAGTCAGACTATAAATCCTGAAGGTTTTTCCCTTGTGAGCCAAATTCTTCTATCGCTACTAATCTTGATGTGTTGCTACATCAGCCTACAAAGTAATCTCAGTGGGACAAATTCCTGTCTGCACTACTCCCACATAAATTGAAAGCAATCCTATAATTACAATTATACCAAAACCAGAATTTGACCTAGTGATTTGAAAGAGCCAGGCAGGCAGTATTTGCCTTCAAACACTTAGTTTTCTCCTTGTGTCTTAATGTGTCCTGTAGAATTGTATGAACAAAAAAACTCATGATGAGTTATGTTTACAGCTTCCATTCTTAGCAAAGTTGTTCCCTTAATTTCCCATTGAAGTTAGTGAAAGCTGAATGTGTGGGAAGGAAAGGTGGCACTGGGTCTCCACTAAGTTATGTTCCAAAGCATTACAAAGCACTGATGGAAAGGGATTATTATAGTTAAGACTAGTCAGCTAGTTACAGCTGAAGATCATGTCTAATTTACATTTAGTTGTAACAATGGTCTAGGAACTGCTTTTGAAGACCTCAAACTCTGTCGGATATGAGGAATAGCAGCCTCTTTTTAAAGATCAATATACCATAGCACCCATCCAAATTGCTTGTAATACTGGAATTATTTCTTACACTAATGAAATGATCTGCCATGACTGTGCAGTCTGCTTCCCCTATATGGTGTTGCAGTATAGCGTGATACTTACAGGCAACAAGTCCAAGTGTAGACTAATCTAATAAGTGATTTTCAGCTTTTTCTTTTCAATGCCTCTGGTTTTGCTGTCTCACTTGGTGGATGCAAAGGATCCAAAAATGTAACCTCAAGCACTTAGAAACCATCAGGATGGCCAGATTTAGGAATTTTGCATTAAATATAGTTATTTAGCAAAATTCAGCTGAATTCAGGGATCACCTTCTGATCTTATGAAGGACTGACTTGATTGAAGATAATGAAAATTTTGAATGAAGAAGAGATTAAGTGACTACCCCCTTAAGGGTGCAGTAGGGGATTTTTGAAATAAGAGATTTAACATTTAATGACTTTTAACATTTTTACATTGTAGTATATTTTATTTCTGTGTAGGTTATTTTTAATTTCATGAAAATAAAAAAATTGACTACATTACAGGCTGTCTTCTACATAACCATAAAACTATTACAGGATAAGAGGCAGGGAGTGAATGCTCCCCATAGCAACAGAAATGTTCTCAAACTCTATCCAAAAGACACTGATAGAGCAATACAAGCACAATACATTCCTAACACTTATTTAACATCAAGTTCCTGTATAAACTCATGCATATGTTGAATTTTTGATGCATGAACAGTAACTTTGAAGACAATGACCTATTCATATTCACAAATACAGCACACAGATAAGCACTGAAGGATGATTTAATCTTTGTCAAAGCATGAACATTTTTTTTTTTAATCAGAAAAATGGACAGTTTCATTGCAAGACTTTCCACATAAAATATACTGTTAGGGATAAATTACTGCATTTATGTGTTGTGACCAATATTGTGCGTAAGCATATAGGAAGTAGAGTATATTGCCTTATCACCTAAATATTTAAATGCTATTGGGGAAATTCTGGAGTTTTTTTTCCAAAGGTCCAATTTTCACTGAATAAATCTGAGCAAGAACTTCAAACTATGGCCTCATTATTAACTGTTTTTATTTACTTCTAACACGTGTGCTACTGACCTTTTCAGATTTACCCGAAAATTCCTGGCCGAAGAAAACTGTTTACATTTGCAGAATCTCACCGGTATGGAGAGATCTTTGTGAAAGAAGCCTTAACACTTTTGTGGCTCTTAAAATGCCAGGTCTCTTTTTCTGTCTCTTTTTCATAAAAGCAGAACTCTGCACAGATCCCAGGCAGAGATTTCCTCTAGCCATTTTATGACAAGGAGACACAAGACCACTGCTAGCCCACAAAGGGGGAATTTTGAGCTTCTGACTCCTCTGAGATTTGCAAGAAATGAGGGATATTAAAATTCAGTTTGCCATGCTTTCACCACACAGTCTTTAGTGTCTTTTAACTGCTCTGTTTGCATAAGACCATTGGAGCTGTGCTGCCACCAGCACGTAAAAGCCCTCTGGATTTTGAAAAGTACCAGCACAAAGCCTGTGCTTCTGTGTTTTGTTGGAGATGGGCTTTTTACCTTTCTCTTAATATATTCTGTTCCCAAAGGTAGCAAGCAGATTTTCTAGGAAATTTATTTTTAAATGTTTTGTTTATCCTGTATACACCAAAATGTCTCCTACTTCCGTGGTATCAAAACAAAACTTGGGGTGAAATACTTCATTACAGTAATCAGCAAGTCCTCTGGTGAACATGAAAAGTTTTAGGTAGCCACAGATTGTATCAGGATAATTATAGAAGCATTGGACCAAGATGTATGCAATGCTTTTACCTCCACAGGTCCTAACTGAATCAGCACAGCATGTATGTGCACTCAGGGAGAGGCACACAATCCTATTTCCCTCTGTATTCTGTCAGGACAAAATGAGAGAGAACAGTATCAATTCATACAAACCATACCATTCAGTGATGAGAAAAGCCCACATATATTACCACTCAAAGCAGCAGAGTGTGGGAGCCCCCTGCATTACAGAGGGTCTATGTCAGGAAAGCACACTATTTCTTTTCCACCCTATAGTGTGGTAGTGAAGATTTGCCTTCCTTTTTCTTCACCAACATACCAGTGAGAAAAAGCCAAACAGGCATTTTAAAGCACAATTTCCAGCCTACAGCCTACAAAATACACATTTATATTTTTTCCCAGGGAATCTGAGCTACATTAATTATAACTCTCATTACAATTCCTTTAATTAATACAAAAATATTTTTAATATTATTTAATATTAAAATATTATTTAACATAAAAATATAAAAATATTTTGAGTTGTTATATATTTTTATTAGGATTGTGACTTTAGTCAGACGTGAGTGGCTGTAACTGTACATTACAGGCTTACATTTTCTTTATTTAGAAATGTGGCCCAAAATGGTTTTCTAGACTAGAAATCTTATATAGTCACAGAACAGTCAGAAGTGACCTTACAAAGTGCAGGACAGTAGAGAACTATTCCAAAAAGCTCCATATCATACATGTATATTTGATGAAAGTATAAAAAAATTGAATGGTGGGGAAAAAAAATAAATTGCATTTTCACATGAAGTAACAATGGTTTGTCCTCCTTTCGGCCAAAGACAGAGTTAATTTTTCACAGCACCCAAGAGGAGGAGGGGCCTGAAGTCATGTGGGCATGGCCAAGACCCTCAGGTTATTTGCTACCATCTTACATCACTGCCAGGGGTGGAGGAAAGTGACTCTCACTTCCAAGAAGAAGGGTATCTGTTGGGGGGAACAAGCGTGGCTTGCACAGGGTGCATCTGGCATTGTTGCATTTTCTGGGGCTTGGTGAGCATTTTGCATGTAAATCACCCTCTCTTTTTACACTTTTGTGATTAGTGTTGTCACTGTTACAGTCCATTTTCTCATCTCATCACTTTTTCCAGTAAATTGTTCTCATCTCAAGCCATGATCTTCCTTTTGTGCCTCCCACTCGCCTCTCTGGCCACGCATAGGGGGTGGGAGGGATTGTTTTGGTGAGAGCACTAAACTGCGGAATACTATTCCTGAGCCCCAACAACAGTGTTGCCTTCTAATCCTAGGGCAGTCAAATTTCATGTGGATCAGGACTAGTTGCCATAGAAATTTCTGTATTTCACAACTGAATTGGTATCCAGTGGAAGTTATGGACCATCATATGTTACAGACCATCAGTTGTTTTGTGTAGAATGGGCCTTGTTCTGTGTTTCTGCAGTGCTGCATAACTGCTGTTACAGATAATAGGATACAGAACCTGAGACACCAACCACCTGATACTGGATGTCATATCTTATGTTTTTATAATCTGGAGGACTCCAGGAAAGGAGAAGATTAGATGCTACAGCCCAGTCAAAATTGACCTGAGGTACAGTACTTCCTCCACCCTTTTAAGGACATTTGTCTCAAATTGCGTCTGTTTTCTGAGTTTTATTATAGAAGAGGAATGGATTTCATTGGATAAAATGATCTTATTTTCCTACTGTTGCATCACTCCATCAAAAAAAACCTCCTTCCTAATTTTGACCATCAGTGGAAAACAGAGAGATTAAAATGGAATTCTTACACTGTTTAAGAGTTACCCAGTATTACATTTTAGGTTGGAATCATTTTAGGTTGGAAAAGCCTTTAAGATTATCTAGTCTGACCATTAACCCAGCATTGCCGATGCCACACCTAAGCCATGTCCCTAAGAGCCACAATTACACATCTTTTAAATACCTCCAGGGATGGTAAGTCAACCACTTCCCTGGGCAGCCTGTTCCTGTTGATAACCCTTTCCATGAAGAAATTTTTCCTCAAGTCTAATCTAAACCTCCCATGGAGCAATGTGAGTTTCCCCTTGCCCTGTCGCTGGTTGCCTGGGAGAAGAGGCTGACGCTTACCTTGCCACAATCTCCTCTCAGGCAGCTGTAGAGGGCACTAAGGTCTCCCCTGAGCCTCCTTTTCTCCAGGCTAAACAAACCCAGCTCCCTCAGCTGCTCCTCACAGGTCTTGTGCTCCAAACACTTCTCCAGCTCCATTGCCCTTCTCTGGATACACTGCAGCAATTCAATATCTTTCTTGTCATGAGAGGCCCAAAACTGAGCACAGGGTTTAACATGTGTTCTCACCAGTGCCAGGAAGAGGGGGATGATCACAGCCATGATCCTGCTGACCACACTCTTGCTGATACAGGCCAGGATGCCATTGGCCTTCTTGGCTACCTAGGCACACACTGGCTCATGTTCAGCTGCTGTTGACCAGGGCCTTTTCTGACAAGCAGTTTTCCAGTCACTCTGCTCCAGCCTCTAGCGCTGCTTGAGGTTATTGTGACTCAAGGGCAGGACCTGGCACCCGGCTTTTTTGAACCTCCTACCATTGTTCTTGGCCCATAGATCCAGCCTGTCTAGATCCCTCTGCAGAGCCTTTGAACCCTCCAGCAGATCAACGCTTCTGCCAAACTTGGTGTCATCTGCAAAATGACTGAGGGTGCACTCATCAATCTCCTCATCAATGAAGATATTAAACAAGACTGGCCCCAGTACTGAGCCCTGGAATGTCCAGTGGTGACCAACTGACAGCTGGATGTAACTCCATTCACCACTACTCTGGTGGCCCGGCCGTCCAGCCAGTTCTTAACCCAGTGAAGGGTGCACCTGTCCAAGCTGTGAGTTGCCAGCTTCACCAGGATGGTGCTGTAGGAGACAGTGTCAATGGCTTTGCTGAAGTCCATGTGTACAACATCCCCTCATCCATGGGTCACTTTGTCATAGGAGGAGATCAGGTTGGTCAAGCAGGACCTGCCTTTGACAAACCTTGGCTGATGGGCACCAATCCCCTTGATGTCCTGCACATGCTGTGTGATGGCATTCAGGATGATCTGCTTCATGACCATCCCTGGCACCGAGGTCAGACTGACAGGCCTGTGGTTCCCTTGATTGTCTTTCCAGCCCTTTTTGTAAATGAGTGTCATGTTTCCAAGCTTCCAGTCACCTGGTACCTGTCCAGTTAGCCAGAACTGCGGGTAAATGATGCAAAGTGGCTTGTGAGCACTTCCATCAGCACTGTCAGTACCCTTGAGGGTATCCCATCCAGCCTTAGAGACCTGTGTGTCTCTAAGCAGTGTAGCAAGTCACTGACCATTTCCCCTTGGATTATGGGGGCTTCGTTCTGCTCCCCATTCCCATCTTCCAGCTCAGGGGGCTGGGTACCTGGAGGACGACTGGTGTTGCTCTTAAAAACTGAGGCAAAGAATCACAGAATCACCAGGTTGGAAGAGACCTCTAAGATTATTGAGTCCAACCCATGCCCTAACACCTCAACTAAACCATGGCACTGAGTGCCACATCCAATCTTTTTTTAAACACATCCAGGGATGGTGATTCCACCACCTCCCTGGGCAGACAACTCCAGGATTTCACCACTCTTTCCATGAAAAGTTTTTTCCTGATATCCAACCTAAATTTCCCTTGGCACAGCTTAAGACTGTGTCCTCTCGTTGTCAGTTGCTGCCTGAAAAAAGAGACCAACCCCCACCTGACTACAACCACATTTCAGGCAGTTGTAGAGAGTGATAAGGTTCACCTCTGAGTCTCCTTTTCTCCAGGCTAAACAACCCCAGCTCCCTCAGTCTTTCCTCACAGGGCTTGTGTTCCAAGCCCTTCACCAGCCTTGTTGCCCTCCTCCCATTCAAGCATCTCAACATAATTCCTGAACTGAGGGGCCCAGAACTGGACACAGTACTCAAGGTATGGCCTCACCAGTGCTGAGTACAGGAAAAGAATGACTTCCCTTGTCCTGCTGGCCACACTATTCCCGGCATCCTCCAGGATGCCATTGGCCTTCTTGGCCACCAGGGCACACTGCTGGCTCACGTTCTGTCGGCTGTGGACCAGTATCCCCAGGTCCATTTCTGCCTGGGCACTGTCCAGCCACACTGTCCTCAGCCTATAACATTGCAGGGGGTTATTGTGGCCAAAATGCAGGACTCGGCACTTGGACTTATCAAACTTCATCCTATTGGACTCTGCCCATCCATCCAACCATTCCAGATCTCTCTGCAGAGCTCTCTTACCTTCCAACAGATGGACACATGCTCCCAGTTTAGTGTCATCTGCATGTTTACTAATGGTAGACTCAATATCTTCATCCATGTCATCAATAAAAATATTAAGCAGGACTTGCCCCAGCACGGACCCCTGAGGGACCCCACCAGTGACCAGCCACCAACTGGATGCAGCACCAGTCACCGCTCTCTGGCCCGGCCATCCAGCCAGTTCTTAACCCAGCAAAGAGTGCTCCTGTCCAAGCCGTGGGCTGCCAGCTTCTCCAGGAGAGTGCTGTGGGAGACAGTGTCAATGGCCTTGCTGAAGTCCAAATAGACAACATCCACAGGGTTTCCCACATCCACCAGGCAGGTCACCTGATCATAAAAGGAGATCAGGTTGGTCAAACATGACCTACCCCTCCTAAACCCGTGCTGGCTGGGTCTGATCCCCCGGCCATCCTGTAGGTGCTGTGTGATGGCACTCAATATAAACTGCTCAATTACCAGGTCAAACTAATTGGCCTATAATTTCCAGGATCCTCCTTCTGCCCTTCCTTGTGAATGGGTGTCACATTGGCCAGGTTCCAGTCATCTGAACCTCACCAGTGAGCCAGGACTGTTGGTAAACGATGGAGAGCGGCTTTGCAGGCTCATCTGCCAGTTCCCTCATCACCCTGGGATGATCCCATCTGGTCCCACAGATTTATGAACATCCAAGCAGCTAAGCAGTTCTCTGACTGCCTCCTCCTGGATAACAGGGGGACCATTCTGCTCCCTAACACCATCTGCCAACCCAGGAGGACAGTTGTCCTGAGGACAAGCCGTCTTTCCGCTAAAGACTGAGGCAAAGAAGGTGTTAAACACTTCCACCTTCTCCTCATCTGTAGTTATTAAGTTGCCTCCTGCATCCAGTAGAGAACAGAGGTTGGTCTTACCCTTCCTTTTGCCTTTAATATATTTGTAAAAAACTTTTTTTATTATCCTTCACAGAACTTGCCAAGTTAAGTTCTAACTGAGCTTTTGCCTCTCTAATTTTTTTCCTACATGCCCTAGCAACCTCCTTAAATACTTCCTGAGAGACCTGACCCTCCCTCCAAAGATGATACATCCTCTTTTTATTCCTTAGTTCCTTCAAAAGCTCCTTGCCCATACAGGCTGGACATTTGCCTCATTGACTCATCTTTTCGCACACAGGGACAATCTGTTCCTGTCCTCAAGATCTCTGTTTTGAAGCAAGCCCGCCTTTCCTGGACTCCCTTGTTTTTAAGGGCTGCTTCCCAAGGAACTCTCCGAATAAGTCTCCTGAATAGGCCAAAATCTGCCCTCTGGAAGTCCAGTGTGAAAGTTTCATTGATGTTCCTCCTCATTTCACCAAATATTGAGAACTCTGTAATTTCATGATCACTATGCCCCAGACGGCCTCCAACCACCACATCTCCCACCAGCCCATCTCTGTTTGCAAACAACAGGTCCAGCGTAGTCCCTCCGCTGGTGGGCTCACTCACCAGCTGTGACAAGAAGTTGTCCTCCACACACTCTAAGAACCTGCTGGACTGCCTCTTCTCACTGTGTTGAGTTCCCAGCAGATGTCTGGTAGGTTAAAGTCACCTACAAGAACAAGGGCTGGTGATCCTGAAACATCCTCCAGCTGCATGTAGAATAAGTTATTCTCCTCTTCTTCCTGGTTGGGTGACTGATAACAGACTCCCAACAGGACATCAGCCTTGTTGGCCTTCCTGTTAATTCTTACCCATAGGCATTCAACTTCATCATCATTGGTTTTAATTTCCATGGCATCAAAAGCCTCCCTACTATAAAGGGTGGATATATATTATCCACCTCTTCTCCCTTTCCTGTCTCTTCTGAATAGCTTGTAGCCATCCAGTGCAGTGCTCCAGCTGTGTGAGTCGTCCCATCGCATATCTAGGATGGCGACTACATCATAGCTTTGCTGCTGTACCATGGCTTCCAGCTCTTGCTTGTTGCCCATGCTGTGTGCAATGCACACAGCATGGGTATATGCACTTCAGCTGGACTCCTGATTTCACTCCTGACTCTGGTTTACCACCCTTGGGCTTGCTTCTGGAGAGCCCAGCTGCATCCCTTTCCCCCTTCAAAGGCATTCAATACCTCAGCCTTTTCCTTATCCCTTGTCATTATGCTACCCACCCCCCTCCTTGCCAACCAATAATGGACATATTTCTTGGCCCCCTTTTGTAGTGAACATATTTGCAGAAAAAATTTTGGTTTTCTTTTATGGTAGTTCTAGTTGGCCTTTGGCCCTTCTAATTTTCTCCCTGCATAACCACATGACATACTTTTAGTCCTCCTGAGCTGCCTGTCCCTTCTTCCAAAGGTCATAAACTCTCCTTTTCCTCCTGAGTTCAGCCGAAGCTCTGTTCAGCCAGGCCAGTCTTCTTCCCAGACAGCTCTTCTTTCAGCACATGGGGACAGCCTTCTCCTGCACCTCTAAGATTTGTTTCTCGAAGAATGTTCAGCCTTCCTGCACTTCTTTGTCCCCTTGGGACTACCTCCATTCACCAGTCTTGTAAACAGGCCAAAGTCTGCCCCCTGGAAGTCCCAGGCAGCAGTTCTGGCCATTCTTTCATGGTCTCTGTGCCCAAGATGGCCTCTGACCACCACATCTCCCACTAATCCTCTGTTCACAAGCAGCAGGTCCAGCTGGGCACCTTTCCTCGCTGGCTCCTTCACCCATTGTGACAGAAGTATCAAGGCATGTTTCACACAGTTCAGAAATCTCTTGGACTGTTCCCTTTCTGGTCTGTTGTATTTCCAGCAGGTATCTGGTACGTTGGAGTTGCCTATGAGAACAAGGGTCAGTGATTTTAAGGCTTTTCCCAGGTGCTTATAGAATATTTCATCTGCCTCTTCATCCTAGTTGGGTGGTCTATAACATACTCCCACCAGGATATCTGTCTTGTTGGCCTTCTCTCTGATGCTTATGCATGAATGCTTGAGCCTATCATCACTCTATCACTGAGCTCTAGACATTTGAAACACTCCCTAACATAGAGGGCTACCTCACCCTCTCTTTTTCCTTGCTTATCCTTTCTGAAGAGTTTAGCACGATCCACTGCAGCACTCTGGTAATGCACTATGTTTCTGTGATGGCAGCTATGTCATAGCTTTCTTGCTTTGCAGTGGCTTCCATCTTCTCTTTATTGCCCATGCTGCATGTTTTGGTATAAATTCACTTGGGCTATTGATCCCACCCCCCCATCTTTTTGGGGCCAGAAGCCATAATTCCTATATGATTCTTTTCATGCCCTTCTGTGGTTTCTATCAATAACACCTGTGTCTTCAGTGCTGCATGGATCTCCATCCTCCACTGAGGGAGCAGACCGAACTCACTAGCACACCATCCCCCAAACACTGGCATGCTATCTCCAGGTCTCTAGTGTGCTTGGGGTTTCTTTACTCTTTCAAACCTAGTTTAAAGCTCTTTCACTGAACCCTGCTAACTCCTGTGAAAAGATCCTGCTTTGAGACAGGTGTACATCCATCGGTCACCAACTGGCCTGGTGTCATGTAAACCAATCCATGGTCAAAACTACTAAAATTCTGCCAGTGACACCAGTTTTGAAGCTGGGTGTCAATCTGGTAGCTCTTCCTGTTTCTTCTCTCATCATTCTCAGCAACTGGAAGGATAGAGGAGAACATACTTGTGCTTCTGATGTCTTAACCAATCACCTTAAGGCCCTGAAATCTCTTTTGATTTCTCTGGGACTTCTTGTTCCAAAATTTATCACTGCCTGCTGAAAAATTAATGCCACACCAGGGTAGGACGCCTTCTCTTCACATCTTTAACCTCTGCCCCAGAGGAGGAGGAAAGTTAAGGAGTGGGCCTACTCTATGTGTTGGGTCCTCTGTTCTTATCAGGGAGTCTTCTGTGACAATGATCCATCTGTTTTTTCTTCATGGAAGCAGTTTTAATGCTGGTTGGTTGACTAAACTTTGACAACACTCCCACACTAAATGAACCATCGTGATCATTGTTCTTCAGATCCCCTTGCAAAGCCTCGATCCTCATGCCAGGTCACCTGGAAAGGTGGGATAGGCAGTTTTAGTTATTAGGTTAAGTTAATGATCGCTTCAATTTCCAAAACGGGATACTGTGCACCTTCAAAGCTGTTTTCTTGTGCTTTTGGAGAAGGAGTTGCTGAGCTCTTCTTCATGTTTTTCACTGACAGGACATGTGGAAATGGCTCAAAGCTGTGTCAGGTGAGGTTCAGACTAGATATAAGAAAAAATTCTTTACAGAGTGGATGATCAAAAACTGGAATAGGCTTCCTGGAAAGGTGGTCGATACCCCAAGTCTGTCAATGTTTAAGAGGCCTTTCAACAATGCCCTTAATAACATGCTTCATCTTATAATCAGCCCTTAAATTGTCACAGAGTTGGACTAGGTAATTGGAGGTCCCTTCCAAAGGAACTATTCTATCCCTCATAATTGATGATTTTAAAATGCTTTGGGGTAACAACAAAAATTTTTAAATTCTTCTTCTACATTCAAAGATGTTTACAGTCCAGATAAAAAACATGACTGAAGTCAAGGTCTGCTTAGATGACACCTGTCATTGTGTCATGGTTACATTCCACACTTAGAGTAGCTTGCTAGTGGAAATGAAAGTTCAGTCTGAAGACAAAAAAGAATCTGAGATGAATAGCTGACAATGTGGGATGACTGAAGACTGCATAAATTCATCAGAATATGCTGCGATATGGCAATTAAAAGGTACGTGGTTTTTCCGATTATCAAAGCAAAAGTTGATTATTTACAGTATTCATGGAAGTATTTTGCTAGAATCAGCATCTTCCACTGAAAGGCTGTTGTTTGGGGGGGGGGCGGGGCGTGTTGTTTGTTTGTGGCTTTTTGCATGATGATCTCTTTATATATTTGCTGAGTTATTTCATAAATTTTATTTTCATTGCAGAATGAAAAACTCAGCATCTGCAAACTGAAAAGAAAGAACAATGATTTATGCCAAAAATTTTAAAAAACTGTAAGCTGTAAACACTGGGCTATGTTTGCTGGGATCAGGAAATGATAACAGATTGGTCAAATATTAACTGCTTTTGCAGCTGCTAGAGGTAATAGGAGTAGGGGTGGTTTGAACACTAATTCTTAACTTCAAGTGTATGAAGGAGACTGCAATCTGTATGACACAAATCTTGGAGTTTTCTTTTTAACCATGATGGATGGTGTACAGTCTAACATTTTCTTCTCTGAATTTGGATGCTATAAATTTCACTGTTTTCTCTGTTAGTTCAAAATATTAAAGATCTTGAGATTATTCTATAGAATTTTTTTTCCTCCATCATATTTTATGCCATGAAATGATGGGAATGCAACAGACTTCAGTAATAACACCTCTCAACAACATCATGTTTTAATAGTAAGAAATTGTTGAAGTTTAAAATATAACTTATTGTCATGGAAGTAAATTAACTCTATTGAAGACATCCCACAGGAACCCGTGATGCCATATGCAATATAGTTCCCAGAATGATTTTCCATGTATCTGTCTGACCTGCTTTCTACTTGTGAAACATGTATCACAGAAGTAATAAAAATGTATTAGTCTGTGTGATTTCTAAACAATAATTTCTAATATTGTATGTACAATGCTACCAATACAGTAAATTCTCCTGCTTTTGACATCAATCTTTGGAATTTATATGAGAACAAAGCATTTTAAGAACTCTATCTACATAATCTCTTGCTCATTTACTATGTAAAAAACCCTGTTAAATAATTTTCCTTTCCCAAAGGATGACTCTCTCTAGCAAGACCCTAGATTGTCATGCCAAGGCATAGAGGGCAATCATAACCCCCCATCTACAATTTCTAATTACATTGTAAAGCATTGATACACACCATTTTACAACAGCAGATTTCAGCCCTGATGTTTGTATTTTATCATGTGCATATAGATCAGTTCTACACCCAATATTATTTTTCTTGGCATGTCGCTGGCATATAGCTTATTTCTTCCACATTGCTTTGAGTGCATTATATATTTGTCCATTCCCGTAATGAGTGAATCAGAACTTGAGCACAGACATGTGTCTATTTGAGAACATTAAATTTACTGCACAGGCTCTCAGCACTTGGTGGTAGACACAAGTTAATCTGCATTTCTTACTCCATGACCTAATTCAGCAGAGCACTTAACTAAAGTGCTTGATCTTAAACAAACACTTAAGTCTTTTCCTTTCAGAGATTTTTCTTTTTTAAATTAGTATTCCATTTCATCAAAATAATGATATTTTCTAAACCCCAACAAATAAGCTAGAAGTTTTTCAGTCTAGATTTTCTGCTGGAACTCAGCACATGACTTTGTAGATAAGATTAATGTCTTCTGTGAAGCTTTGGAGAAACAGTGCAAAGCAACCATCAACAAGCCATATCAACTACTTTACCACTACCACTAAGAAGAAATAATCACCTACCTCATTTTAAAATGAAAGAAATGAAAGGCACTGTGGCTCAAATAATGAAAGAAATAAATGCCTTATTTTTCTGGGTGGGGCTATAATAATCTAGGACTAATCTAAAAATGTCCAGGGCATAATTCAGTCATCAGCCTTTGGGTATTTTTGAACCCACTTTCTTGATTGAGGACATTTTGTACTACCAAATATTTTTTCTCTTGTATGCAGTAAATAAAAACCTGTTTCACCATGGCAAATAGAGAAGTAATTCTGTCTTGGAATTTATCAGGACAGAATTTAGTTTTATTGTAGATATGCTTGTATGCTAAGATAATAATCACTAAGCACAGCTGTCATTTGTTCTGCAATTTGTTCTGTGATTCTGTGACTCAGTATGACACAGAATGGTGATGAGTTTTATATGTTTTGGAGATGGTCACTTAAAAGCAGCTACAAAGAGGACAGAGGCTCTCACTTCCCATGGAGCCACATGGAGAAGATAAGGGTCAGCAGATATACATTGCATTGAGAGAGACTTCATTTTGATAGAAGAAAGATGGTTTTTTATAGTGATATATTGTTCAATGGAACAACCTCCCCAGGGACATGGTGAATTCTCCATCACTGGGAGGTTTGTTTCAAAATATGATTGGACAGGATACTCCATGTTCCAGGCTCCCTTTCCCATGAAGACCATGAGACCTTTTGAGGGCCCTCCCAGCCTGGGCTGTTCTGTGATTGTATGGTTAGAATTAAGACAAGCATTGTAAATTGCTAGAGAGCAGTTCTCTCTTTCTTTGTATAGTGACTAAGGTTTTATAAATGTAGAACTTACACAAGTTCTTATTTCAATGCTCTCTTGTAAAGAATACCATATATTGAAGGTTTCTAGACACTCTTGTATAATTTCACAGAATCACAGAATCACAGAATGAACTAGGTTGGAAAAGAGCTTTAAGATCATCGAGTCCAACCTATGACATAACACCTCCTCAACAACTAAACCATGGCACTGAGTGCCACATCCAGTCTTTTTTTAAACGAATCCAGAGATGGTGGCTCCACCACCTCCCTGGGCAGACAATTTCGGCACTCAATCACTCTTTCAGTGAAGAATTTTTTTCTAACATCTAACCTAAACTTCCCGTGGTGCAACTTGAGACTGTGTCCTCTTATTCTATCAGTTGCTGCCTGAAAAAAGAGACCAACCCCCACCTGACTACAACCACATTTCAGGCAGTTGTAGAGAGTGATAAGGTTCACCTCTGAGTCTCCTTTTCTCCAGGCTAAACAACTCCAGCTTCCTCAGTCTTTCCTCACAGGGCTTGTGTTCCAAGCCCTTCACCAGCCTTGTTGCCCTCCTCCCATTCAAGCATCTCAACATAATTCCTGAACTGAGGGGCCCAGAACTGGACACAGTACTCAAGGTATGGCCTCACCAGTGCTGAGTACAGGAAAAGAATGACTTCCCTTGTCCTGCTGGCCACACTATTCCCGGCATCCTCCAGGATGCCATTGGCCTTCTTGGCCACCAGGGCACACTGCTGGCTCACGTTCTGTCGGCTGTGGACCAGTACCCCCAGGTCCATTTCTGCCTGAGCACTGTCCAGCCACACTGTCCTCAGCCTATAACATTGCAGGGGGTTATTGTGGCCAAAATGCAGGACTTGGCACTTGGACTTATCAAACTTCATCCTATTGGACTCTGCCCATCCATCCAACCACTCCAGGTCTCTCTGCAGAGCTCTCCTACCTTCCAACAGATGGACACATGCTCCCAGTTTAGTGTCATCTGCATATTTACTAATGGTAGACTCAATATCTTCATCCATGTCATCAATAAAAATATTAAGCAGGACTTGCCCCAGCACGGACCCCTGAGGGACCCCACCAGTGACCAGCCACCAACTGGATGCAGCACCAGTCACCACTCTCTGGCCCGGCCATCCAGCCAGTTCTTAACCCAGCAAAGAGTGCTCCTGTCCAAGCCGTGGGCTGCCAGCTTCTCCAGGAGAGTGCTGTGGGAGACAGTGTCAATGGCCTTGCTGAAGTCCAAATAGACAACATCCACAGGGTTTCCCACATCCACCAGGCAGGTCACCTGATCATAAAAGGAGATCAGGTTGGTCAAACACGACCTACCCCTCCTAAACCCGTGCTGGCTGGGTCTGATCCCCCGACCATCCTGTAGGTGCTGTGTGATGGCACTCAATATAAACTGCTCAATTACCTTGCCAGGTACTGAGGTCAAACTAACTGGCCTGTAATTACTAGGATCTTCTTTCCAGCTGTCAGAGACTGAAATACTATATTTTATGACTTAAACATTTTCTTAAAGGACTTTTAAAACTGTATTACAAAAGCTGCAGAGAAGACTACCACACCCTGAATGGGGCCCTGGCTGAGGCCTGACACTGCTCGCTGATGAAGATAAGATAAAGTAACAACTCAGGGCTGGGGACATTCACTGAGCACAGGCTTAACACCTCCAAGATGAGGACCACAGCCCCAGGGCTATCAGCTGCCAGGCTCGAACAGACCCTTGCACCAAGGGGGGGAGGGAGGAGAGGCTTTGGGTATCTTGGAAAAGCCTCTGGTCAGAGGTGCAGTGACTGCCCATCCTCCACTGTGCAGAGGAGCCCAGCTGAGGGGTCCTCACTGGGGGCGGGGGGGAGCTTATCCACAGCAGGAGGGGGTGACATGGCCCATCACAGGGGCCCCCCTCAAAAGGGTCCCCAGACTGAGCACCGGAGCCCCAGAGATGACGCAACAGACCCTCAGTGTTGCAAGGGACAGTGTCAAGCTGGCCCCTGCAAGGGAGGCACGTGGGTGTTCCCACCTGGCCCGAAGTGTATATGAATCCATGGAATTTTGCACTCTTTGGCGTGTGGCGGCGTGTGGCAGTGTGACGTGGCGTGTGGCAGCGTGACGTGGCGTGTGGCAGCGTGACATGGCGTGTGGCAGCGTGACATGGCGTGTGGCAGTGTGACATGGCGTGTGGCAGTGTGACAGTGTGACGTGGCGTGTGGCAGTGTGACATGGCGTGTGGCAGTGTGACATGGCGTGTGGCAGTGTGACAGTGTGACGTGGCGTGTGGCAGTGTGACATGGCGTGTGGCAGTGTGACATGGCGTGTGGCAGTGTGACAGTGTGACGTGGCGTGTGGCAGCGTGACGTGGCGTGTGACAGTGTGACGTGGCGTGTGGCAGCGTGACGTGGCGTGTGGCAGCGTGACGTGGCGTGTGGCAGCGTGTAGCGGCGTGGCCACGGCGGCGACGGGGGACCCTCAGCACCAGCAGACCGGATGGAGGGGAGCAAGGAGATGTCACTGGGACGCTCGGATGGGTGATCCGCTTCCATCTAACCCCTGTCATCTCTCCCTGTTCCCCCACCCCCCCATGCACACTTCTTTTTCTTTCTCTCTTTTCTCTTCCCTTCTCTTTGCCTCTTTTACTATTAAATAAAGTACATCCATTTTTTTGGCAACAACATCTAACCTCGTTTGGTTTTAATCTCATTTCTGGGAATATTTTGAACCTTCTAAGTTCTTTCCAGTTTATGCACGGAGACTTAGCTTGCTTTGCTTTCCTGGGTCTAAACCGGATCGAAACACCAGCCCTTCTTGTGAATGGGTGTCACATTGGCCAGGTTCCAGTCATCTGAACCTCACCAGTGAGCCAGGACTGTTGGTAAATGATGGAGAGCGGCTTCGCAAGCTCATCTGCCAGTTCCCTTATCACCCTGGGATGATCCCATCTGGTCCCACAGATTTATGAACATCCAAGCAGCTAAGCAGTTCTCTGACTGCCTCCTCCTGGATAACAGGGGGACCATTCTGCTCCCTAACACCATCTGCCAACCCAGGAGGACAGTTGAAAACCTGTCTTTCCGCTAAAGACTGAGGCAAAGAAGGTGTTAAGTACCTCTGCCTTTTCCTCATCTGTAGTTATTGAATTCTCTCCCACATCTAATAGAGTAAGGAGGTTGTTCTTACTCTTCCTTTTGCCATTAATGGATTTATAAAAATATCTTTTATTGTACTTCACAGAAGGTGCCAGTTTGAGTTCTATCTGGGCTTTTGCCTCTCTAATTTTTTGTTTTACATGCCCAAGCAACTGCCTTAAACATTTCCTGAGATATATGATCCTCTTTCCCCAGATGATACATCCTCTTTTTATTCCTTAGTTCCTTCAAAAGCTCCTTGCCCATACAGGCTGGACATTTGCCTCATTGACTCATCTTTTCGCACACAGGGACAATCTGTTCCTGCCCCTCAAGATCTCTGTTTTGAAGCAAGCCCACCTTTCCTGGACTCCCTTGTTTTTAAGGGCTGCTTCCCAAGGAACTCTCCGAATAAGTCTCCTGAATAGGCCAAAATCTGCCCTCTGGAAGTCCAGTGTGAAAGTTTCATTGATGTTCCTCCTCATTTCACCAAATATTGAGAACTCTGTAATTTCATGATCACTATGCCCCAGACGGCCTCCAACCACCACATCTCCCACCAGCCCATCTCTGTTTGCAAACAACAGGTCCAGCGTAGTCCCTCCGCTGGTGGGCTCACTCACCAGCTGTGACAAGAAGTTGTCCTCCACACACTCTAAGAACCTGCTGGACTGCCTCTTCTCACTGTGTTGAGTTCCCAGCAGATGTCTGGTAGGTTAAAGTCACCTACAAGAACAAGGGCTGGTGATCCTGAAACATCCTCCAGCTGCATGTAGAATAAGTTATTCTCTTCTTCTTCCTGGTTGGGTGATTGATAACAGACTCCCAACAGGACATCAGCCTTGTTGGCCTTCCCCCTGATTTGATATATGTTTGCCACTTGCATAGAAATTTTCCACAACCACAGTATACCATTGATTGTGAGCTGTGACCCCTAGTACAGAAAGACTAATCGGTAATTAAAAAATTAGATACATAATTAGATTTGACACAGTGCTTACTGTACTATTGTCTGGTCTCTTCATACATGTTCCTATTTATGCACTCCTAATTTAAAGTCAAGATGATTCGCTAAATGAGTCAAATTATTATGTGAATACTGATTCTATCTGGCTTTTGAAATACTTCATTTAGTTTCACTGCTGAAATTCAGTAGTTACAAGAGAGGTAGTTGAAAAAACTGTCTCTTTGGACTTCATCCCCTGCCAAAAATTTTATTATGTATTTATTTTTATTTACAATACAATTAAAGCCCACTTTCTATTCTCCCAGGGCCCTCATGGCAGACAGACCTTACCAGAACTGCCCAGCCTGCTGCTGTGCCTCTCCACAGTCTGTGCAATGCCCAGGATCCTATGTCAGCCCCCAGGGCCACCAGCTCCTGTCCCAGTGATGCTGCAGTAGAGCTGGTCAACAGCCTCTCTCAGCCCTCCCTTATCCAGCCTCTGGGCTGATGTCCCAGCCTTGCCCTGCCCACCCTGGTCCCTGCCTGAAGCCCCGGTAGGGGCTGCCTCTCTCTGCTTCCACGTGGCTGACTCTGTGTGCCCAGGGAGCATCTGTCCCTTCCTGCACCCTGATACATTCTCCCTGTTTGGTATGCTTTCTAGTTTGTCCCTGTTAAAT
>NC_138822.1:39851096-39923050 GCF_965178545.1 Coloeus monedula | reverse complement strand
AAAACAAGGGCAAGAGTTCATTATAAGGGCACAAGCACACACGTGCACATGCTACACCCTTGTTTTTTAAAAGGCTATTAGTAAACCAAAAGATAAATTGTTATTACAAAAATGCATTATTTAGTTCTGTATTTAAATACCATTTTATTGTGTGCATAAATTTGTGCTCTAATCCTTGCCACCCATCCAGGATGACATTCGCTATCAGATTTATTTTTTGGGAGGACACAATTTCTGTCTGTAATAAGCTTTAGTCACATAGGGTTTAGAGAAGGATTCTATCATCTTCTTTGCAAGCACTGGCAATTTATAAGCTTTCAGAAGCAGCCATGATTGTCATATGCTTGGTGGACACTTAAAGAAAAGTGTTAGACCTGTCTAACTAACTAGCTAATTATCTTTTCAGACCTAATAAATATCTCAGTAAAGATTATATTCAAATCTTGGGCCAAGCAAAGCATCTATTTTGCATTTCTAGAGCCAGTAACTAAGTTCAGTAAGCTGAATACTGGATATTTGTCCAGTGTTGTCAGATGCTTCTTTCTGCATAAGCCAGGAAAAGATAAGTGGTCAATATAGAACCCACTGTAAGGAAGATAAAAGAAAACATTACAGAAGTCAGACAGAGAACAAGTTGAAGAGAAAGAGATTTAGATAGGGATATGCAGACTTTGGAAGAAGGCATCACTCATAGATGCAAAAGAGCTCTTTCTGAGTTTGTGATTTAGGCAGCAGCAGCAGAGGGAAAAGTCTATAGATGAAGAGATAGACATGTTTAGAGGAATGCATAAAAAAGGAATGAATAAAACTCAAAGCCAGAAACAGTATGATCAGATGAACACAAAAAGATGGGTCTAGGTAAAAAAGAACTTGATATTTTTCTGCCCTTTGTATTTACATTTTTCTATCCCATGTAAATAACATGAAACCTGTCAGCAAAAAGTACATTACAGTGTTTTAAAATGCTGTTCCTTGTACAGAATAACACAATAATTCCAGGACAATCTAACCTGTTAATTCTAGTTTTAGTTATGGGTTCTGCACCTACTGAGCTGAAGATTACTGATGGCACAACTATGTTTCACCTGATAGACTTTTGTTTTGCGTGGGTTTTTGATTCATTCACTAAACAGGTGGTCAGGATGTTAAATAGAGTTCTGCTCTTAAACAGGTTATTGCTGATGCAATCTCTCTTTCCCACAACACAGAAGTGGAAACAGGGTGAAGAAGCAGTGTGGAGGACTCCTTCTCCGGTCTTGGCCTCAAGACCAGTTGTCCAATACCAGTCACTGTTCTAACGTGTTCTTTCTTTCCTCTTTCCGTTTCTGCTCTCTGTCAGCACCCAATTTCTTTTTCATAAATTCCATTAAGTCATGACAGAGCACTTCTTGGGTCTCCTCGAGAGCTTCCCCTCACGATGATAAAGGACAATTCCAAAACAAAGGCCAGTTTTGTATTGATTACTAAGTCATTAATGCACAGTGTTGATGACAAAAAGAACTATCAGAATTTTTTAGTGTCCAGTGCAATTTTTTTGATCTTATTCACAAAGCCAAGATAGTTTTGTTAAAAAAAAAAAAAATATATATATATATATACTGAAAAATATATATACTGCATCTGAGGTAATAGAAAATACCATTCTGCAGTACGTAAGTTTAAAAAGTTATCAAGGCACTCTCAAATTAACACTATGACATGCTTAGCTGTATGTAGATGTGACAATAGTAGAATTTTTTTTACTATCTTAATATGATGATACTTTCATTCTCCCTTATTCTACATGCCATTAACTGACACTAAATTTTCAGTACTCATAAGCATGATTCTTAGCATCAAAAGAGGATATATTCCTTATTCATATGTTTATTAAAGAGTTTAATACAAGAAACTTGAGTCCCAGATTTTCCATTCTAGAGAATTAATCATGGCATATTAAGTCTAAAAATCATAGCATAGACAAGACCAGCCCTCAGGAACTTCTGAACCAGGAGACTAGGGTAAAGGAGTGTTGGAAGGAAGACTTTACCTTGGTCAAGGATTATTAGATTGGAGAACCCCTAGGCAAACCTGACATCCAGAAATCCATGGCTCCTGATGAGATGCATCCAGAAATGCTGAGAGAGTTGGTGAACACCATAGCTGGGCCACTCACAGTCATCTTTGAAAGGTCATGGAGGATCAGGAGAGGTGCCTGAGGACTGGAAAAAAGCAAATATCACCCCAGTCTTCACAAAGGGCAAGAAGGAGGATTCAGGGGACCACCAGCCAGTCAGCCTCACCTCAGTCCCTGGAAAGGTGATGGAACACCTCATTCTGGAGGCCATCTCTATCCACATGGATGAAAAGAAGGAGATCAGGAGCAGTCAGCATGGATTCAGCAACGGGACACCATGGTTGGCCAATCTGATTGGTTTCCACAGTGAAACAACTACCTGGATAGATGGATGCGGGGAGAGCAGTGAATATTGTTCTACCTGGACTTCAGCAAGGCTTTCAACACTGTCTTCCACAACAACCTCAAAGGCAAACTCAGCAAGTGTGGCCTGGATGAGGGGACAGTGAGATGGACTGAGAACTGTCTGAATGGCAGATCACAGGAGATTATCAGTGGCACAGGCTCTGGTTGGAGGCCTGTCATGAGTGGTGTTCCCCAAGATTCAGTACTGGGCCTGGTATTGTTGAACTTCTCCATCAGTGACTTGGACGAAGGGGCAGATGCCTCCTCAGCAAGTTCATTGATGACACAGAGCTGGGAGCAGGGGCCAATACCCCAGAGGGCCATGCAGCCCTTCAGAAGGGCCTCAACAGGGTAGAGAGATGGGCAGAGAAGAACTGTCTGAAATTCAACAAAGGCAAATGCAGGGTCCTGCACTGGGGAAGGAACAGCCCCAGGCACCAGCACAGGCTGGGGTCTGATCTGCTGGGAAGCAACTCTGTGGAGAAGGACCTGGGGGTCCTGGTGGACAAGAAGCTGTCCATGAGCCAGCAGTGTGTCCTGGTGGCCAAGAAGGCCAGTGGTGTCCTGGGGTGCATTAGGAAGAGCGCTGTCAGCAGGTCAGGGGAGGTGATGCTGCCCCTGTACTCAGCCCTGGTGAGGCACATCTGCAGTGCTGTGTCCAGTTCTGGGCTCCTCAGCACAAGAGAGACACAGACCTGCTGGAGCTGGTCCAATGGAGAGTAATAAAGATCATAGGGGACTGGAACATCTCTTGTACAATGAAAGGCTTGTCTACAAAAATTTGAAGAGAGGGTGTCAGTGGATGGATCCAGGCTCTGCTTGGTAGTGCCAAGCAATAGCACAAGAGTCAATGAGCACAGACTGATGCACAGAAGTTCCACCTGCACAGGAGGAAGAGATTCTTTACTGTGCAGGTGACTGAGAACTGGAACAGGTTGCCCAGAGAGGTTGTGGAGTCTCTGTCACCGGAGATATTCAAGAACAATCTGGATGTGATCCTGTGCAATGCACTCGGAGAAGATCCTGCTTAAGCATGTATGTTGGACCACTCTGGTCCCTTCAAACCTGACCAACTCTTTGATTCTGAGGCTTTTCTTCTCCTAGATGACCAGATCAAGTTTTCTGCATTTTCTCCTAAGAGAATTGCTCTAGTTCCATCATGATCTTAGTAGCCCTTCACTGGACTCTCTCCCATATTTGTATAGGCATCTTTTGCCGTGCAGCCCAGAACTTGACACAACACTTGAGGTGTGACCTCACCAGCGCTTAGTAGATAGGAAGGATCACTCTCTCAAACTGCTGGCAACACACCTCCTAAGGCAGTTGAGGATACTATTTGCCTTCTTTCATGCAGGGGAAAATTGTGTGAATACCAGTGAATTCATTGTCTTGAATAGAGTATTCTAGAGTATTCAAAATCCTAAAGACTATGATTGTCATTGTCTTGAGAGAACCTCAGTCTCTTTAATTACTGTGAATCCCCTTTTCAGTAAAACTGAATATCATACAGGCTAATGTCTGTGTTAATATTTTAAGATACTAGTACATACATAAAACATATAGTCTCTTGACACACCATTAGAGCAGGATGTTTATAGAATGTAAGCTAAAGACATCACACAGTAAGGACTAATTTTTGAAGCATTTTGGTGCTGGACAACCATTGAAATCCTTGGAAAACACATGCCAGAAGACCTTTAAAATCTAAGCTGTAAATTAGCTGCCTTAATGTCACTTAAAGTCACCAGTAAAATGGAATATAAATTCCAAACATTTTAAAACTCTGTTTAGCAACAGAAAAACAGGCTTAGCCTCATTTTCATACGAGATAAAACACTTCACTTCTTCTGTAACCCATCTGCTGACAATTGCTCACAATAATCTTCCAACGTTGTAACATTGAGAAATGAAAAACTGACCTAACATAAGATATGCAAGTAAAAAGTAATTATATACATTTCTAATGGCTTTAAAAAAGTTTGAGAAACAGTTCATGAAGTATTGCAGGTAAAAATGCAACGTGTTCTTCATAAAAACACCCAAGAAGATGAAGATGAATAAATTGTAGATACAATAAATTACTAATCTCCTGTTCTCTAACAATTAATCTTAAGACATTTGGTGATAAAGATTCTTTTTTTCCCAGTTCCAGTTTTATGACAGAATCATAATTCATGCAGTATTAGCATCTTTTTTATACTCTATACTATATGTCTGTCCTTCATAGACTTTCCCAGACCTAACAAAAGCATGCTTTGAAATAATTAGAAATACATAGCTGATTTCTTTTCTGGCTTGTTGTTCTACCTCAAGAAACCTTTTACCCCTCCAAAATTGTGACTGCCTTAATTTTACTGTAGTTCAACAGCAACTGTTAAACATTTGTAATTGAAAACTTCAGAGACATTGGTTGATATACCAGCCATTTATTCTCAAGAAAAAATCTCACCTTTCTTTCAAAAATAGAGTTTACTTGGGACAAAGTGGACAAATTTAGTAAAGTGCACAAGTATTCAGAAGAAAATGAAGTTCTCTTGCTACCCATTAGTATACCAACTCCAAGACAAATTCCTTTTTGTAGTAGCAGTTGAAAACTGCTCCGGTTAAACAATAGATTTGAAAAGCAAAACTGTACTGCACAATCTGAGAAGTCATGACTAAAATCTAGAGAAGAAGAGAGAATCTAGAGAAAAATCCTAGAGAGTCTAGGAAAAAAAAAAAAAAAATCTAGATTAACCTTTGTTCAGATTTCACACTGGAAAGTCAAACAAAGTTTAGTTAATATTTAGATATGAATAATAGAAATGGAAATAGTAAAAACCATGAGAACAGAAAAATGAAAACTAATAATTTCATATTATTTAGGTTTGACATAGTAATCTAGAATTAAAAAGTATAAAATATATTAAAGTGATCTGAATTTTCTGATATACAGAAGAGAACTGCTGAAAACTAAGAGCTTTTCTATTCTAAGACAAATTTCCATGCCACTTCAGTACCTGTCATAATGGCTGCCATTCTCTACTGGAAAGAAGTGTATTATTTTGTGTATTACTGCATAGAAATGAGACAACTATATACCATTGGTCAAATCTTCCCATTTTTCAGGCAGGGAATATTCTACCTTACAGACGAATTACACTAAACAGCATTACATTTCTCTCCATCTCTGACTTCAGTTTTTAAAACTAAAGCAAAACAGCTGCTCATCCAGCAATACAAGAGGAATGTGAACGTCTCTCACTGCTTTGTTTTTTCTTAACCATTAGGATGTAGAGAAAACTAGTCTATCTTGCATTTACAAAGAATGAAGTATATGATCTAAAAGGGAAGAATTCCATCTACCTACCATTAACTCATAAATTGCAAAGGCTGGTAAAAAAGATAATACAAAATTTAAAAATAAACAAAAGGAAACATTATAAATGCTGCTTCTTTACTTCTGGCAGCTAAAGAGAGAATGATAAATACACATAAATGCAGAGTTATCTGTTTTGAAATGTGACTGGGACAGAATCCTCACTGCCACATTTATCATAGAGAAAACCTTGCATTTACAGGAACAGTTGAAATGCTGGATACAAAAGGATTTCTGACCATCTTTAGCAAAAGTCTTTTCTCACTAGCTGGAATTGTTGGTCACCTTCAGGGAAGAATGAAGCAAATAATATTGCCTGAGCAAAGACAATTTGTCTGTCAAAAGGCTTTTCCTCCTACAGTCATCAAGACTGCAGGGCATATTTTTAATGTCAGTGTTCAGTTCACTCTGTGCTTGGAATAGAGAGTTCTTCAGATGTTTTGTCCTGAACCAGAAAACAAATACACAAAAATAATCCGTCCATGACACACTGCATGTTCACAGTCTGGCAAAGAAGAAGCTAGAACACTTTTGATACACATGCAGTTACCTGGTGTGGAGGACTAAGTTTGTGTAAGTGTGAAATGAGAAAACTTGAGAGGACATGATGGAGGAAGAGATACTTTTTTATATACAGATACTAGGTTTATTCCTATTTCTGATCATAACATGGTTTTGAACATATTTTATCATCTTCTGGTGAGAGCTACTCCAGTTCATGCCAGAAGAGGGGGGTCTTCTCTTTCACCACAACTACCTGGGCATAGTAACTGTTTGTCTTGGGTTGGACTACCCTTGTTTTCACAGTTTGTCCAGACTGAACATTTTTTTTTTTTTTTTTAAAAAAGGACTTAGCATTCCAGATGTGACTTACAAATAAAAGCACCTTCACTAAGTCCATGTGTTTTTACATGTGCACAGTATGTTTTTTCATAATACCCTGAAAAGGCAGTACCAGCCTGAAATTCCTTTAAAATTACCCTGTGTTAGACCTGATGTTCTGATTATGACAGAGAGGTAAGAGGAATTTGGAACACAAGAAGCTAAGGACATGTTTTGATTGTGAGATAATAGGTTTTAAGGCTATCTTATTAGATTTTATATTTAATTCTAATTTTTTTAAATGTTGCACAACTAACACCACCTTTGCTATAATCCTCTTACAAATATGCTGTGTGGCAGTCTGAGGAATGTCTGAGTTTTTCTGTCTGGACTTTAGAGGGAAATAGGCTTTTGGGAAGCATTTTTGAGTGAAAAGGAAGATGCATACCTTTTACATTTTTTTCTCAGCATGTAGCATGGAAAGATATCTAGAGATGCAATAAAAAGGAGTGATAGAATTAATGGAAAGCCGGAAGATACAACGTAGTTAATGCAGCATTCTTTATAAGAATCCCGAAGAGGAGGAAAAGGGCTATCCCAAGTGTCTGATTTTAAGAGCTATTCAAATACTATAGCAGAGGTTCTTATCAGATGGCCTCACAAAGACAATGCCATTAGCAGGTTTGTTGAGAAACAGTTGTCTGAATTACCATATTCAGCTCAGATCCATGACCTGAATAGACCATGTTACCACAATCATAAGCATGTCAACTTCTTCTGTAGCCAGATAAAAGAATGGTTTGACTATTTCTGCCATTACATTATTCAAATAAAGCCTGAAACTCTATAGGAGTTTTAAAATATACAACAACCATCTTTATAAAACTTGCTATAGCCTGGGTAGAATGTAGCTGGGTAGAATGGTAAATGGCCACCACCATTGCTAATATAGAAGGTCCTTGGAGACATAATTAGAAGTCTAAAGAGGAAACTGTCACACTGTTGGAAAGAAAGAAAAAAAGAAAGCCCACTAGGGTACAGAGATCAAATAGAAAAATATTTTACTCTGTTCCATTAAATATAGCAACTAAAACCCCAATATTTTTGTTCCTACAGAAAAACAATTCTGAACCAGTTTTGCATGTACAATGAACATTATACTAAAATAACACCTTTCAGATGGGCTTCCCAAAACAGTTCGCAGGTATTAATTGTGGAGATCAGTTAATCAGCTTGAGCCAAAAGGATCCACTGAGGTTTGAGCTCTGATCTAAAACCTGAAGTATGTTTTACATCTTATCCCTTCATGGACAACACTCAGTTTCATCTTTGAGGAGTGTAGCAGCCTCAAAGAGAGAGAGAGATACAAAAGCTTCAAATAAATTTGAGTTGTCAGGCCACAGGTCAGCAGTCTAAGACCTCAGGAGGTGAACTGCAGACACACAGTCAACAGACCTAGAAAGTGGATGTTCTGTATTGCACTATTGTTTTTCAAGTCAATGTATTCTTGCAAGTACAGTAAAAGAAAGTGTTGCCTATACCACTCTTTAAGCAATGTTGTGTGAGAGGCCAAAGCACTAGTAAGAATGCTGCTTTTAGCATTTTGCACAAGCCAGAGCTTATATAGGGGTATATCTCAAAGCAGTCCACACGAGTACCTACACAGCTTCTAAAGCATACAACACTCTCTAGGCTTAACAGCAGACAGTTCAGGCTAGATTATGAATATTTCTAAGCTACAAAGCAAGGATATTACTGTCAATGTGTCCCTAATGGAAGCAAAAATCCTGAAGAGATAACTAAAATATTTCTAAAGTAACTAGTCAAAAGAAATCCACAAGGTCTTGACATGAGGTCAGAATGTGACATTTATATTTCTTCTATTTTCAGTGCAGAATGGCTAAAAACTAATACATAGTATCAATCAATGGAGGAATGAATACTAAAGTAGCTTAAAAAAGACATCTAGTTAATCTAATTTCAAGTGTTTTTAAAAAAAGAACTAGAAATAAATGCCAGGAATATGTCAAATAGAAAGAAATGGAAAAAAATGTGGCATCTTTGACAACTTGTGTGGCAGCACAGAAACATGAACATAATGACATATGGGAAGATCTCAGTAAAGTCTGTACACAAATCCTTTGGCAGCAAACTATCAAAATAAGATTCAAAAAATGGATGAAAACTAATGTTTTGAGATATAAAGGTTGCACAGATAGATAATAAATTTCATTTACTGTGGTTAGTGAACTAATGCACTTAAAATTCCCTCAGGAACCTCATTGAGAAGAACCTTGCCTAACAATTTATGCTCAAGACAATAAAGATAATACTGAAGGTTAGGCAGAGAATATTCCACAGAATTGCCAAATATTGTTAACCTCTCTGAAAAAAGAATAAGCCTTGTAATATTTATAATTTACAAAATTGTTTCTATAAGTATATAAAACACATGTGCTCTTAGAGAACACATAAAGCATCAGAAAAAATCTGTTGGGAAAATTCTGATCCTAGCAACTTCTTCAGGATGAGAATTTCTCCCACTGAGAAAATTAAATGAGGGGGTAGCACCATAGAGAAAAGATCCAATACCAGCTAAGTGAACTGAAACAAACGAATAAGAAAACACCAAATAAACACATAGAACTAGTATGGGAAATAAACATTCCTCCCACAAACCTGCCATGTATGTTGGCAAAAACTGAGGAGACAAAATGATTTGTGATAGAATTATACTTGATTAAGCAATGCTGCAAGCATCATTATTCATTAGAATCTACTGTTAATCAAATTTTCTTTAATACAACATAACATTTCACTTTTTACATTTAAAGCAATGGTAAAGAAAAAATAATCATACATGCAGAAGTTTCTTTCAGAACAAGCTAGAATATTTGTCCAAAACTTCAGTCAAGCTATGGAGAAGAGAGAACTGAAGGTAACATCCCTTTTCAGAGTGTCACTATAAACATGGAGTAAGTTCTGGAAAATATTCATTCTAAAACACATGTGCCAGCATCCAAGGAGATTATCAGTTTTGGCGGGCAAACTGAAAGGAATAGGAATCTTGTTTTAAAAGGAATAAATTTCATGGTTCATTTACTAGTTAGAAAAAAGGAGAGGGACATTAAGAACAGGAACTTCCAGAACTTTGTAGAACTTGATAAAGAGGTATGGGGAATCCATAATGAGAAAAAAGGAAAGGGATGTTAAGAAAGGGAACATCCAGAACTATGTAGTGCTTGATAAAGAAAGAAGTATGAGGAACCCAATGTTCAATATAAAAAAATTATGCATCTCTTTTGAAATTAATTTATTAATAAATAAACTGGGTTCAGAATAAGAGAGGTTTCAAAAATTACAGTGTTGATATTGCTTTAAAACATCTTCCATAGCAATTCCATAGCTAGAAATATGTTGTGGTTTTTTTAATTCCTTGATCTAAAAATCTATGTTTTTAAAGCCTCAACCTTCTGCAATATGCATACTATCTGGATTTTTTAGGCTTAATACAGCTGTGGTCATAAAGACCTATTAAAATAGATTTTCCAAATTTAGATCATACTTTCTCTGTGACATTTAGGCAAACAATCTGACAACAACAATCATTTGGGCCCATTTGGCCCTACAGTTGTATTGTACGATTTATGAAGCATTATAGAGAAACACACAGTTTTAAATGCACATGAAAGTCAGGTTTATGTCTTGAGCTTGACAAACACCATAAACCACATGGTATTGCTGTTTTCTTTTAAACCCCTAAACCTGAGAGCCAAACTACCTGGAATGACCCAAGATAGCAGAGACTGAAATACACCGAAAACTGGAAACCTGATGAAAAGTCATTCTGAATTTTAAGCTAGACCTGTAGACTCCAACCTTTTTTGATCATGCACCCCTATATAATTTATAGATTATATACATGCACTACTATATTAATATATTATGAATAAAATATTTTAAAATCAAAATTAAAAAAAGGATAATATAAAGACAAATTAAGTACTTTATTTTTATTTATTAATGGTACAAGATGTATTTTCTTCCCAGTGAATTATCTTGTGCTCACACCACTTCAGAGGCCACTAGACTAGACTGCTGGGGAGCGAGAGAAATTTTTTATAGGACTGGTTGCTTTCACCTCATCTGAATAGGGTGTACTGTAAGTTACACCTTCATCTCAGCAACATCTTCTCCCTTATTTTTTTTCCTCCAGTCTTAACTATGTAGCAGTTTACGGAGCTGTTGCAAACAGACTGTATCTATTGCCTCTGCAGCTCATATTGTCCCCAGTGTTGGCAATTAGCAATCATAGTCTTAATTAGCTTGACCCACCTGGCTATTTTGCTACTAATAAATCAATTAATTCAAATCACATGGAGGAACTTCTGTGTAGTACCATAGCCTAATCACTACTGGTCATCCTTGTATATGACTGTTTTATGTGCTAGAAAAACTTAGTATCCAGGCTGAATTTGTATTCTCTACTGATAGGCAGCCTGTCAAGCAAGTATGGAGTGTGGTTAGTATTGTTAATGTATGTAGGGATTTAGCAAAAGCCTCAGCAGAGTGCAAAGGAGAAACTTGGGATGTAAGCTATAAACACTTTAGCACGCTGAACTGGATAGTCTTTGCTTCTCCCTGAATGGTATGGGTACTGCTCATTTGGGGTCTCAGTTTACTCAGGAGCCTCTGTTACTACTCCACTTGCTAGTTTTTGATATGAGAAACAGAAGCTTCTAAAACCAGGGTATCTTTGTCATTTGGATCTCTGAGGAATTTCTTTCTTTTTTTTTTTTTTCTAGAAATATCTGCTCCCTTGAGGGCTATTAAGCTGTGTGATCTTGTACTTATATCCAGAGATGTCCACTTTCTGTTTTCTTTCTGGAAAGCAAGTGCCTGACTCTTTCTTTATTCACCCTTCTTAACCAGTATCAAGAGGACAGTAAAAAAATCCACTGTAAATAAAGATATTTTACTGTCTGCCCTTTTCTTTTTAAGCACAACTATATGTTTTTTGGAGATGGCCTCAAGTTAGTCATGCAGAGTTCTGAAAAACATGCTTTTTCAGTCATCATCATTGTTTTCCTTGTCTTCTCCTCTCACATAAGGAGCCTGAATGTCACTTTGCCCATGAGTTCAGTAAGATTTTCACTAGACTCACTTTTCCTTACCAAAAAAGAAAAATCTCCTCTTCTATACTGACATACCTTCACTTCCGGAATCAAAAATGATTGCAATATTGCTGGAAAGTGTGGAAAGACATGCAGGATACAGCAACTACAGAATAGTTGAGCTGTTGATCACAGCTACAGATGTTCATAGTGAGAAATTTTCACCACTCCCTGAAAACCTTGAGCAAATACCCAAGAAAAATCCTTGCTTCCATTTTCTTACTACTTATTCTGACTAGTTACTAACCAGCCTGAAGGTATATAGGAAAACAGTATGTTCAGGGAGGGGAAAGAAAGCGGACACAAAGATTAACCAGGAGGTCAGACTAGGCCTTTTAGCCAAGGACATACTAGTCCACAGGAATTTGACTTCCTGAGGAGTAGAATCAGTACTGTTTTGAGTAGCGAAAGCCTGATACTTTACGTCCTTGCAACTTTGTGTCTTGTAATGCTGCACTGACATTTGACAGGTTTCTAACAAGTGAATAACCTCATCAATTAGCACTATACTTTCCAACTTCAGAAGAGATGGAATGGCCTTTTATAAAATAAGGAATACTTTTAACTCATGCCTACATAGGCATTATAAAAGAATACAGAACAAATTCCATAGGCTTCTATACCTGTTTTCTAGGGTTCCCTCTCAAGTTGAATACTCTCTGAGTCTCAGTTGATTTCTGCAGGCCTGAGCTTTTTCTTCTCTGGTGCCCTCTGCATTACTTCTTATTTGTGTTTGTGGCAGCTCTTTGGTCTCTTCACACTATTTTTCACTCTGATATTTAGTGAGTACATAACTTCTGTGAATATAGCTTCTTTGAAAGACAGACTAAAAATTTCTAGGACTTCTAGCAGGCTAAATGTTTCACCATGTGTATTTTCCTCCAAATATTTTCCATAATCAGTGACCCTACAACTAATCCTAACATGATCTTTTTTTTCTGCTCTCAGAAGTTAACTAAATACCTCTCTCTTCTCTGTGTCTCCTGTCCATCCATGCCATGTGACAATAGCTGCCTCATGATGGACCCTCTTCTCTTCTTCATTCCCTTTGAAATTTATCAAGTTATTTGCTTCAGATTTGCTGGTTTCTATGGATACTTCTCTAATCACTTGTAATCTACTAACTTGCAGATTTTCCCCTAAGGTTGAACACCTTTATACCCAAATTCTTCATCCACCTTGATGAATCGGTACTGTCAGGGTGGGAGGGAAGGAGGATGGAAGGACGGATGGAAGGGAGGGAAGGGGGGAAGAGGGAAGGAAGGAGGGGGGGAATGGGGGAAGGAAGGAGGGGGGGAAGGAAGGAGCGAAGGAAGGAAGGAAGGAAGGAAGGAAGGAAGGAAGGAAGGAAGGAAGGAAGGAAGGAATTCGGAAGGAAGGAAGGAATTCGGAAGGAAGGAATTCGGAAGGAAGGAAGGAAGGAAGGAAGGAAGGAAGGAAGGAAGGAAGGAAGGAAGGAAGGAAGGAAGGAAGGAAGGAATTCGGAAGGAAGGAAGGAATTCGGAAGGAATTCGGAAGGAATTCGGAAGGAAGGAAGGAAGGAATTCGGAAGGAAGGAAGGAATTCGGAAGGAAGGAAGGAAGGAAGGAAGGAAGGAAGGAAGGAAGGAAGGAAGGAAGGAAGGAAGGAAGGAAGGAATTCGGAAAGAAGGAATTGGGAAGGAATTGGGAAGGAAGGAAGGAATTTGGAAGGAAAGAAGGAAGGAAGGAATTCGGAAGGAAGGAATTCGGAAGGAAGGAAGGAAGGAATTAGGAAAGAAGGAAGGAATTTGGAAGGAAGGAATTTGGAAGGAAGGAATTTGGAAGGAAGGAAGGAATTCGGAAGGAAAGAAGGAAGGAAGGAATTCGGAAGGAAGGAATTCGGAAGGAATTCAGAAGGAAGGAATTCGGAAGGAAGGAAGGAATTCGGAAGGAATTCGGAAGGAATTCGGAAGGAAGGAAGGAATTCGGAAGGAAGGAAGGAATTCGGAAGGAATTCGGAAGGAAGGAAGGAAGGAAGGAAGGAAGGAAGGAAGGAAGGAAGGAAGGAAGGAAGGAAGGAAGGAAGGAAGGAAGGAAGGAAGGAATTCGGAAAGAAGGAATTGGGAAGGAATTGGGAAGGAAGGAAGGAATTTGGAAGGAAAGAAGGAAGGAAGGAATTCGGAAGGAAGGAATTCGGAAGGAAGGAAGGAAGGAATTAGGAAAGAAGGAAGGAATTTGGAAGGAAGGAATTTGGAAGGAAGGAATTTGGAAGGAAGGAAGGAATTCGGAAGGAAAGAAGGAAGGAAGGAATTCGGAAGGAAGGAATTCGGAAGGAATTCAGAAGGAAGGAATTAGGAAGGAAGGAATTTGGAAGGAAGGAAGAAATTCGGAAGGAATTCGGAATTCGGAAGGAATTCAGAAGGAAGAAAGGAAGGAAGGTCCAGTAATTATGCAGAAGGTTGTTAGAAAACTTTCTACTGCTGCAAAGTCTTTTGATTGCTGGTCATATTCTGAAGTAATATAAAGGAAATGGACCTAGAGTAGATACTAAATTGATCAGGAGCCTTTTTTGCTCCCAAATGTTAGAAAGGCAAATGATTTGCTAGTTCGATTTAAATGTTTGGTTTTTTTTTTTTGAGGATTCTTTTTAGGGAAGGAAGAAAAGCATCCACACAGAAAATTAAATACTATCATGACAATTACCATAGCGGTTTATTTTACTACATGATGCAACTCATAGCATTGTGCACGCTAGCTCGTCAGTGCAAAATAATTTGATTGCTTTTGCCTAGTATCTATGTTGTATTTCGTATACTTTTTGATTGTGTTAAAATCTTAAGGGAAATATTTCTGCAACATACAGACCTATGTGCAAATGAAATTTAAAAGCCTGGAAGATCAGCTTGGAAGAAAATGGAAAAATGTTTGAGGGCAAGCAAATGAGATTACAGTGAAAAACAGGACATACTGTAAAAAAGCCTCTGTAGAAGATTTCAAAGACAGTTGAATAAATGTCTCAAATTGGAAAAGAAAATGTGTAAATTGCATTGTGGAAAAGGATTAAGTTACTATAATAGAAATAGAGTCATCAGATACTACTTTTTACTTGGAAAAATTACATGAGAAATAAAGGTAGTAAGACGCAACAGAGACTATACATCCTTCTCTGTTGTTTATTCCTGTTTACTTCCCCTGCAAGCTCTTATACTTCCTTATATGTGCTACACGTTCCATTTCTTTTATCACCAGCATGATTAGTTTGCCTTGCATCTTAATCACCATTTGCCTGCCTTTGCCACAAGACATTAAACGGATTCTGTACACTGAGCTTTTTCCTTACTCTTCTTACTTTTGCATCTCAGCAGTGTCTTTGCTGTGTAATTTGCTATTGTGCTCTTCCTAACAGCAGAAGTGTGTACATTGGAGTGTTTTGGAATATTTCTATAACTTTAGAAAACTTTTTCCTCCTGTATGTTTATGGGAGATATAATAAAGATAGGAAATGCACCTCATATTTGAAGCAGAAATCAGTAAATTTGCACAGAATTCCACAATCCGAAGAAAGCTTGATATCCTGTACAGATGAACTTTTTTTCCTTTTGTCAAAAGCTGCTATATTCCAGTGGAGTATTTGTAATGATTAGTCTTAATCTCATAACTTTAGCTGAGCATATGTGTCTCTACTCCTGTAGGTTGGAAACTTCTTGTAATACCCATTCCACCATTTCAGGTGGAACTGAACTACAAAGAGCTACATTGGCTTAGGTTACACAAAAAAAGTAGGATAACAAAATTAAAACCAATTTTCTTAAGAATCCCTGGGGGTGGCCCAAGAGACATTAATCCTCTAGAGTAACTGCTTCTAGTATTTGCAGATTTGGTATGTACCTCTCGTAGTAAATAAAGTATTTTTCAATATGTAAAAACAAGTGCCATCTTGAGAAGTATTTTTGTTGATACAAGGAATTTATAATATATGTTAACTTTATGGTATTTTTGATCCAGAAGACATGCTTGGTACTAATAAAAGGCATTCCAAAGTAAGAAGTATATTTACTAATGTCACATATGTTATATAAATTATTTTATGTGGAAAATTAATGTAGTAATTTATATATTTCCATGTTTCTTTTCTTTCATCTAAATACTACATCTTCTTCCTTATTTTTAATTTATGGAAGAAATTGTATCTCAGAATAGAAGGGAGGAGAGCAAAAGATATGTGGCTTGTGAATTGAAAGAGAAGTTGTACTCAATATTATTAGTCTTTGGAGATTATACCATCTAACACAGCAAAAGTAGTGGAGGGAGTTTGAGAATACAGATACCTATGGTGACTAGAAAAGCAGAAGCCAAGGAAAACATGAGGAAATGACCCAACTAGAACAAGGAGAGGAAGTTCATAGTTAAATAAGTCACTTGGAAGCACTAGATCAGTATTGGAGGCAAAATACATTGCGACAAGCAATTCTGAGCAATTCCATATACTCACCAAAGAAAAGTAGGATGAAACAAAAACAGTAGGATGAAACGAAGTGCCTGAGTCATGTAAGCTGTCTAGAACAACAGCTGTCAGTTTTACTAAGTATTGAGAGTTGAATGATTGGTGTACACAGGAGTTCTTTAAACTGTTTGCTTAAATATCAATATACTTTTTGTATACTTTTGATTGTTAATCAACCACTTTTTGTGGTTGGTCTACTAAGAGTAATGTAAACTGCATTATTAAACAATATCAACATCAACTTCCATGAAGTGCTTGAAAAGTAAACTACTTCCTGAGATGGACTATTAGTTCATTCTAAGAGAAATGAAAGCAGGTACTTTTGTTCACTTTTCAACAAAATATTGAATATTATCAACTTCCACTTTTTTGACCTTTTATGAATGTTATTTAGGGAAACTAAAGAAAGAATTTATTTTAATATACTGCAAAAACTAAGATAGTCAAAATATGTAGCAAATGTCTGCAACTTATTTTAAAGTATAGACATTGACTTGGTCTGAATTTCATTGTGGTGCCTTACACTAAAGAGCCCTATGTTTGTGGAAATCAAAGACGATATACCTATTTGTCTTAAGTAACAGTAACAACAACAATAACATTGTTTTCAATCTTGCTGTTTATCTCAAATATACTACAGTGCCTAAACAGCAGGCAGAATAGATAATAAATGGGCATTCTCTACCCTCACTGAAGGCTTATTTTTTCAAGCACACACCCAAGCTTTTACCCAAAAGTGAAAAAAAGAAAAGAAAGTCCTAATCTATGTGTCCAAAATAAACTATTCAGGATCAGTAATAGCAGCTGTATGTCTCTTTAATCATAAATATTTTCCTTCCTAGCTCTCAGCATGGAAACCTGACTGCCAGTAGAACTGATTTAATGACAAACGATTGAGGGAAGTTCTCAAGATACATGAACACCACCACAAATTACCAAGCAGGGATGAAATATGCCCATTCCTTGTTATGCCCTGGTGCCTGAGTTCTGCATTAAAACACAAGGTGAATTTAGTTAATACTCTTGACCTACTGAACAGATTTGTTTTACAGATCCAAGCTTCCCTTTGTGCAATTTGTTTGTGTACCCTGCACAGCTTGAAAGCATTTATTCTTGAGCCTCTCTACTAAAAAAGAGTATTATAACCAATTTCATACGCTAAGCAATTTTTAAAAGTCAAATTCAGATACCTAGTACTGTTTGTGTGGGAAAAAAATAATTTCATCTAATATACCTCAAAGCTTTACAGCTTTGCAAGTGCAAGTACCTTTGGGCAGCCTTTACCCAAAAGGTGTCTGAGTCTGCTGTTTGACTTTTGTTCTTGTACATAAACACATTTCTGCAAACAAATACTTTTCTACTCTGAACAGACAGTTCTTTAAGTTTCCCAAATTTCTAATTGTCTGTGATATGAAATGCATTTATCACACTGGCTAGATCTCTAATTTCATACTGTAATCACAATTAGCATCTTGAAAGATTTACAAGAAAACAAAACAATCATCCTGCCCTTAGTCCTAAAATTATTGCTTCCTGAGGATACCATGATTTAAAAAATCCCCAGTCTGGATATGACTTCAGTATCACATGTTATTTCTGGGCCAGCCAAATATCTTTACTGTGGTTAGTGGTCTGCAAGACAGTGCAAAAGACTTCAATTTGATTCCCTGCTTTTACTTACTTGACCAAACAGACAGCTATGTTTATGCCTATGTAACAGCTTTCACTGAAGACTCTCTGAAGATGCGCAGCAAGAAAATGCAGAGCTGTTGCTGTTCTTAGGGTGATTTTACAAAGAAGGAAGAGATACATGAAATACCAAGAAATTTGAGATAAATTGTTTAAACCTGAGAATAGATCATTATGGGAGATATAGTTTTTACTAATGTTAAGTGTCTCTACTAATGTTAAGTGAATCTACAGCTTTGTGTCAAGCCAAAGAGACTTTAGCATCCTCAAAAATTTTTATCTTAAATAGGTCTTACAAGGTAGTTTTCAGAGAAGACTTCAACACATCTTCACTGGTTTATCAATGTATCTCCAGTGTGCTCTGTTGGCAAGGTTGTAGTCAAACCTGAATTAATAAGATTTTTATGATAGAAGCTAATTCTGCACAGAAGCACCAGACTACCTACAATGGGTTTCAAGAGTCATGTAAAAGCATTTATTAGTTTGGTTTCTGTTCTATTTGATAACATCTGTACTGTTTTTGTAACTGAGCTGACAATCCTTGGATCAGCAGAGTCACAATTACTTGCCTCAGCTGTCTTGAAACAGATGGCATGGAACAGAGGATTTTGACAGTTATAAGGTTGACCATAATTTCATAATTCAGTAATGACTTTGGTGACAGAGCATATTTTATATAATCTTGATAAACTGAAAGAGTCTAAGAAAGGTTTGTTTCAAAGTTCCTGGCAAAGAACAACAGAATAAGGTAAAAATAATTAAATAGAAAGACCAGCATCTTGGACATTGTTATCACAGTACTACGGATATAGTAGTTAGATCAAGTTAGAGTGGAACATAAACTGAGTAGATCAGTATAGTATTAAGAGGCAAATGCCATTTTGAGCTGCATTACCAAGAATATTGTATATCAACTAAAATAGGTAATTATTGCCTATGAATCACATGAAGCTTCAGCTAGAGCACTATTTGCAAATCAGACTAGTGAACTTTCTGGTATTTATGATAAATTCAGTAGTCCTCGGGGAAAAGTAACAAGAGTGCTAATAATTTGCAGAAATACAACATGTGAGAAATGCTTGAAGGAAAAAGCCTTAGGCCTATGGGGAAGGTGGAAGACTCAAAAAAAAAAAAAGAGAAAAAAATCTTCCAGTGTTCAAAAGTCTTCTATGAAGTCTGCCTAGGACTGGACAAGAAGGAATCAGCTTATTTATAAGAAATAGTATTTTGTTTAGCTCTTAGGAAAATCTAACATTAAAGGCAGTGAAGTACTGCCTTTAGAATAGGCCACTTATGGAGAGTATAGAGGAATTTTTTAGGAAATTTTGAAACAACTTGTCATAGAGATGTTCTACACATAATCTTGTCTCAAAATAGATTACAAGTCCTGAGATTTGTTCCAGATCCAAAACTCCGCAATTACATGAATTCAAGGCAACATACCGACTGCACAGATCCAGTTTAAAGTGAAGTAACATATCTCTTTGTCATACACAGTAGCGATGCTGGGTGTTTTGTGTCTCCTGCTCACCATCACAATACCTGCTTTTCATCTACAAGGCATGATACCAGTAATCTACAGCTATTTTGTATTAATGAATTAACATTTCCTGGTATAAGTAAATAAATTTAGAGCCTAAATTATTGGCCTAGCCTTTACAGTAATACAAAAAAAAATATTTTAAAGACTGCAGGATAGATTGTTTTGAATAAGACAAATAGAGAAAGAAGTATTTTAAGAGCCAGAAGTAGCTCATTATGTATTTGTTTTGATGGCCCTTTGTTGCAAAATGGGACTCTGATCTACTTGTACTCCTGATGAATAGTATTTTCCTCTGGAGTCTGGAAAAATGTATCCAGTATCATGCTTCTACACAGATTTCCTGATTAAATGCCTCCTAAAACTATACATGGAGAACCAGATGTCTATGTCTTTCCGCTGCATAAATGGGGCACTCCAATTAAAGATCATACTTCCTTTCAAATACAGCATTTATTTTAGCTCTAATTTTAAAGCAATTGTTTCAATTCTATCAACATCTCTTACAAATCACTAAGCAATCTTTTGTGTATGTGTGTATTTGTGGCTGGTCTGTAAAAGGAATAAAGTCTCAAAAGAAGCTGAAGAAGTTACAAGGACATATTTTTTGTCTTTTAAGAGAAATACGCGTATTGAATTAGAAAAGTCTAGACTATGCAGTTTCCTTTTTAAAAATGCGACTTGGATGGTATTTCAACCACTCTTTAAACTTTCAGGGAGAAGGGAAAAAAAGAGAGAGAAGAAAACAGATTGAAACCCTGGGCTATCCTATATGACTAAAGACTGAAAACAGGAAATAGCAACAATGTAGCAACAATATTACGGTGGGGGGGGGGGGAAGCATTGACAATAAAGCTTGGATTCATGTACTTTAGTAAAGTACACCATCAAAACCCACAAGACTGTATCTGCCATGCTATCTGAAGACTCCATTAATTCTGTGATTAGGAGTAACAAACCTGATATTTTAACTATTTTATTTGCTGAACATGTCACTGAACTGAAGATGCCACAGAACTGCTAACTTTGCAAGAGTTGTTGTCATAGTTCTTATGTCACAGCTTGTGGTAGTTCTTCTTTAGTAGCAGTGTATGTGCTACCAGTGCAATATCATTAATTTGCAGTAACAAGTCAGGCAGAAGAAATTTGACTTAATCAAAGTGATCTGTGAAATAACGTTGCATCCTTGGATTGGGGCAGATTTTAGAACTGCTTAAAATTTAAAATTTATGCTGTCTAGATCACAAAGGCAAACACAGTACTGATAGCCTTTTTTATTTATGTGTATCCAACATAAAATGGCTTTTGCTTGTACATAGTGTATTCATTTACAGAACTCATAGAGGATACATGCACATGAAAGTTTTTCAGGTACGCCAAGAAATCACAAACAAGAGAATTAAATTAAAATATTCAGCGTACAGAGCATAATTTTACAAAGAAAATCTCAGCTGCTACAGACTCAATGTCATACGCTAAGAATAGCTACTCCTTCTGTGAGAGTATTTCACAAAGAACAGTTTCTTGCAGTCCTTCAAATGATAACTTCCTTTGTTTCTTCCTTAGAGCCAATGCCCTGTCCTCATCATCTCTAGCACTGCTCTGAACAGAGGTATTTCTTAACAGTACTGGTAGGGTGAATTACACAATTAACTTTCAAAGTAGGAAGTCACATTTTTATATCCTTGAAATCAAATATACTGAAAGACTATCCTGTCCTGTGTAATTAATTTAAACTCACAAACTACAAGTTACCAATGTTGAAAGATCCACATTTTAAGTTTGAACTGACTCCAAAATATTTTGAGGGTTCAAAAAGAACCATTTAGACAACTGCTCACTATTTCCCTTATTCTCCTTGTCCATCCATACATGCATGGAATAAATTCCTCTTATTAATTTCATACATATACACACATACACACACATACACTTACACTGGTGGGGCCACAAATTTGGAGAAATTGGTTCAAGGTCAAAGACCAGCACTTTGGATGTGAAATCAAACTAACTGGAAGTAGGGCAGCCAATAAACAGAAAGGAAATTCAAAATTCTATCTGGATACCTATGTCAACTGCAAATAGTATTTGGCTTATGATCCAGTGGTAGAAGTGCATGGATGAAAAATTACTTTAGAAAGGAAACCAGTTTTTGGACACAATATTTTAATTTCCTATTTTCTCCAGGTTCCTAAGATTTAAAGTAATGCCAATAGTAAAGTCTACACCTCCTTTCTGTAATTGTACCTCGCTAAAATAAACAAATACAGGAAGTCCATTAGATGTCCCCAACAAAGTGTTTATAATAAAAACAGTGAGAGTCCCTGGCATTCTAACTAGATCTTTGGATGTGAGGGTTACAATCAAGCTCAAGTTCAAACAAGACCAATTAAGGATCTGCTATTAGAGTAGTTGAATGAACTGCTAGGAGAGGTCAAAATCTAAAAGTTGGTCTTTTGTAAGAAGTCAAGGATCAAGCTGTCAATTCTTCTGCCTTCTTTTCTTTCGAAGATCAAATAGTATTGTAATATCTGAAGCAATTATTAAAAAATAAAAATAAAAATGAATAGAGACGTTATGATGGATGAGGAATTATGCCACATTATTTCATGCCTGCTTTAATGCTCTGTACTATATTCAGCTTAGGGTGCCACATCCATATTTTGTCACCATTTAAGCAAGGTGTGAATAGCAGAAAAATAATTTTTCTAAAAGTAGGGAAGTCTTAGCAGTAATCTTTCAAGACTAGACATGAAAGATTTAGTGATTTGCCCTGCCGTATTACATTTGACATTTTTGATGTTTTTAAGATGCTGAGCCCCCAGTCACTATTAGCTCTGACTGGGGCATTTTATTTGTTAAAACTAATTTATGAGATCAAGCTAAGTGCACAGATACTCATTGTAAGATACCAGGATGAAAGAAATAAAATCCCATCAACAATTAGAGTTCAAGACTAAAGCAGTTATACTGGGTAAGAAAAAAGAGAGACTTTCCCATCGTGCTCCCAACTAACTCTCCAAGGCAATCATTTTTGACTGGTGTAATATAAGGAAAACAAATGGTAAAACACTAAGAGAACTGAAAAACATTGAGATTCACTTGGGAAAAATACCCTCAAGTGTTATATGAGATAAGCTGAAACATATTCCAGAATGCATATAGAACACTACGTGTGGTCTCTGACTAGCAATTACTAAGTTATAGAAAACAATTTTGATGGACAAAGATTGGAAGTGACAACAGAGAAAGAAGAAACTTCAGTCTGGAGAGCTCTTAAATGTAAACATATGTATTCTTATTGGAGAAAGGATGATAATAGAACTACCAAATAGATCCAAACCATTTATTTTTACTTTTTTTACTACTTTAAGCAAGTTGCTGAAACTTACTGTACTGTATTCCTTACATCTCTATAAAGTGCTTGAATAGTTTTGTTTCTTTGCTTATGTTTAAAACCTTCTAGTGTCCCTTACAAAAACTGTTGTAGAACTACAAACTAATATCTGTATCTATTGCTTTTAATATATATTCTTTCAGCTGAGCTTGCACAGTACTGGAAGTATATTTGTCTTAAAGAACATCTGCTGATGCTTTGGGGAAAGCTTAGGATAAATCAAACTGTGTGGTAGCAACCTCTAAAAGAGTGTTAGAAAATATTTGGTACAGAGGATATGGTACAAAAAGAAAAAAAGATGGATAAGTTGCAGACAACCTTTTTTCATACCCCAAAACCATTATGACTGGGAGGACTAAGCAACATTAAAGTGCTGGAAAGGCTTTGAATCACCTTCAGTATTTTAGTGCAAGAAGCAAAGGATAATTAGCTAGTCTTACTTCACTTTGTCCATGACAAAAATACTTTTCACTCAGAACACTACAGTATCAGTATTGTTATTTGACTACTTTCATGAATTTAATACTGAATTTTGACAGCTGGCTAGCAGGGGTTAGAAAGTTATATGTTCAGAAGTTAAGAAATGTTATCCTTATAAGTGTCTACGCAATATTGTTTCAGCCCTGCGATGTGATGAGTACACAGCGTCTGAAATGGTATGATCATGGACTGTTTCCTTCCTGCAACATGTGTCTGTATCAAGTACAGAGAAACCATGACATTCTCTAAACAGAATGCCTGTATAATGAAGGGGGCTTCTTTCCTAATATTCCTGCTTAATTTACTGCTGAAGTTTTAAGGTGTGTGATGAACAAGACAGAAAGAGAAAGACGGAACTGTGGTTAAAGCAGATGAAGCAGATAAACTTCATCCTGGAGACTTAGATTCTACCCCTGTTTCTAAGCTCCTGTGTGATCCTGTGCAACTGACTTTAAACTTGAGTTTTCTGCATCTTGTCTCAGTTCCCTGGGGTTCAGAGCTATGAAGGGGTTTAGGTGAACCCCTTCAGGAGTAGCATCCTTGATACTCTGCCAACATAAGGTCAAACTTCAAATTCTGTGAGGAAATTTATAGTTTGCCTAAGAAACCTTTAGACCCTTTTTTATAATAAACGCTCAGATATTCTCTCCTAATCAGATTATTGACAGTGGTATCCCAAATATCATAATCTGATAGACTAACTAGCATAACACTCAAACAAAAATGCCTAAAAATAGGAAGAAAATAAAAAGAAAAAAGGGAAAAGAATAATCTCTAATACAAAGTAGGAGCCTATCTTTTGTAAATCATGCTATAAATCAAGGCTAGCTGTTTTAAGTAACATTTAGCATAGGAATTTAATACAAATATTCAGTAGATATATGGATGGTACAGCCATATTCCTAAATAAAATTAATGATCAGATTAGGACTTTTTGATGACATTGGTCTAAAATATTGATGGGTGTTTTTGGATTGGATTCTTTGCTCCGGTACAAATTGTGGACTACAGAAAACAGGTTTCATGCTCAGGACTGGGAATAATTTCTCAGTTGGAGATGTTGGTGATTCTTTCTACAAGTAAATTCTTTTTTTATTTACATTTCAATTATACCATTCTCAAGAAGTGTTCTGTCTTACCTTGCCACACATCAGAATATGGAAGATTTCAGTTTAGTATCTTGCTGTAGTCCTTTCCAGGTTTCTGGTGCCTTATGTTCCACCTCTGCTCTGTTGGTTGGGCAAATGCTCTGGACCACACCTCCAGGTTTGCAAAATGGGCAAAAGATTCAAGTGAACCATAAATTCCTTCTGTGAGAAACAGGATCAAGACAGAAAAGAAATACCACACTCTGGAGACATCACAATTTAGATGAATTATGTTTCCATTCTTCTCAAGTTGCAGTTACTACTCAGACTCTAATTTGCCATATCTTGGTGCTCCAATCTGTGAAAAACAAAAACAACAAACCAACCAAACAAAAAAACCCCCAAAAAGCAAAAAACCAAACCAACCAACCAAAAATACCTCCCCAAACCCCAAAAAACTCCCAAAACCCCCAACAAACAAACACAAAAAACCTGAAGACAATTATTTTACTTTCTAACTTTGTTCTTGCTAATGAATCTCAGACAAGGAATACTACTAATTCTTCATGGTGATCATAGCTGGTTTTGAAGGAAAACTACAGTGAGGAATACTTGCTGTCTATATATCCCTGTTGATGAGGCTGAAATTGTTAGAGACACTGTTTTCTTCATGAAAAAATATAATTCGACTAAGAAGCCAATCAAAGTTTCGGCTTTGCACTTAGTCTCTGAAACCTTGCATATAATATCCAAAATTTAAGATAATTACACACGTTGAGAAGTCATAAGACAGTCCTGTGACACACCATGAGTCTGTACATTGTCTTTTGAGACTGAACGGCTAGTAAAGGTATGTTGTCATTTCCTGCAATATCAATGACATGCTGATTTCAGTCACTGCAGCACTATAAAGAAACAAAAGTTGCTGTGCATGTGGATGGTATAGTATTTTAATACGTGCTCTATCTTCTTAGTTTTATCTCAGAATATACTACATAGTAGACAAACTTGAAAGCAAGAACTCAGTGGAAATTTAAAACACTATTGTATATGTGACTGAAAGCATGACTTTGAAAGATGTGAAATTTCAGAAAAACTCGGAGCTTGCTCAGTCTGAAGACTAATGATGTTATGTATTCAAATGACACCAGTTAGTTGTTTTGGTACGGATTCTATAAGCAGAAGTGTCTTACTCCATCCACAATGTTTACCCTGTAATCCCACACTGTCAACCCAAGAATCAGAACTCCCAACAGCCAACTTGCCTCCAGCTATTTTACCTCCTCATCAGCTTTCAAGAGGCTGTAATACACTGCCAATACAAAAGACATTGGCTTATTGACAGGTAGAAGAAAAAAAAAGGTTTAAAAATGCTGAATCAAATACCAAGCAAGATAACAAAGGAGTAACTCTATGAAGCTTTATTAGTTCTCATATAAAATTATTTAGAGTCTTTAAAAATAAAGTAACTGGAAGCCATTAATGATTGTGCTATACTTACAGGTTCTTTGAAATGACAGATCAGAGCTTAGATAATTTTTCTTTATTGATACAGGTTATTATCAATGTAATCTACTAATTTAGCGCATATAGAAATATATCCTTCAAACGCCTAGCCCCGGTTAAAAAAAAAAAAGTTTTCCAATGTAGTAAGGAAATCTGGTTTTAAATTTAGTTGAGTGGCCTTCTACCTAGTCTAATACTTTCACAAAGCTGTAACCATTTATAACCTTTGATTCACTTCTGTGAAACTGCACAGTAAAGATTAGCCTTGTAATAGGCAAGGCATATCTTTATTCTAGCAGGTGACCATGCCTTTTGCGAGCCAAGGTTGCAGCGCTTTATTTTTAATTTGCATCAGGCTGCTTTGACCCTTCCCTCCTTCCTCTGAGTAGAGGTGATTGTGAGGCTCTGAAGGCTTTGACCACGAGGGGGCTGTGTGAACACGATTTTTTGGCAACTTCTTGGCCCTTCCCTGGTTCAAAAGGGCAAATGCGTTTTTATGTACGATAAAATGTGACTTTGAAATAATTAACAAGGTTTTTCTTATCTCTCGCCTTTGACAGAAAACGCACCAAGTCATGGCTTAATTAGTCCTGTGATTTTTTTTTTTTTTTTTTAACGACCATAAATTACTCAAAATCTTTATTGGTCATGCCACTTGTATAAAAAACCCCAAATCCTGATGAATGCAAAATCCTTTTGAATCGTCATCTAGAGCCTGAAACATGCTCTCAAAGATCCTGATGAAGTGTGGACACTGCAAATCCTGTCCACAAGCTGATACATATTATGCCTAATGACGGTATCCGACAGATACCCAGGACACAGAATGAATTTTCCACAGAAGCAGGCATTGAGATATATAATATTGGATTTTATCAACAACTAGTTTTGATACTAGTACAGATAATTTACCCTTCTCTCTTCTGACAGGCATAGGAAATGCACAAGTAACAAAGATGCCAGAATATGGTAACAAGCTTGGGAAGTTGGCAATTCACGGGGACATGCCGTTCATTACAGCAGGCTTACTGTGAGTTCAGTCCATAGCAGACGCAGGGAAAATCAGGAGTGCAGACGGCTACCTCCCATCTCCTCTCAATTTTTCTCAGTCCCTGCTAGGTCATCTGAGTGTCCAGCTACACCAAAAGGGAGCAAAATGTGCTATCTGTGTTTCACATCGCCTGGAAAGTTCTCCTTACACGCACTTTTTAACGGTCCGGTCGTGTTTAAACCTCGTGTATAAACCTCGTGTTTACACGGCGCCTGACGAAGGGAGCCGGTTTTGACCGCACTGGTGACCCTCAGCGCCTTCTCAGGCAGGACACGAGGGACAGCGGGGCTGGGCTGCCGGTCCCCGCAGGTGAAGCCTGACAGTCCTCAGCCACCTTCCCCCGACCGAGCACCCTGTGCGACGGGGGTCGGCTCTGCCACCCCCTCGGCGCGGCCGGCGGGGCTCGCGTGGAGACCCGCGCTTCGAACCGGTAAGGGAAGGTTTCCGAGGGGACAGCGAGGACTGAGGCTCGGCAGTCCGGAGCCCCCGCGCCGTGCGCTGGCTCCGTGCCGAGCGGCGCGGGCCGGTCCGCCGGCAGCCGCGGGAGGGCGCGGAACGCCCCGCCCCGCCCCGTGCCCCGCGGGAGCGCGCCCGGCCGGCCGCCGTGTGCCTGCGCGCCCAGTCAGGGCCGCGGTGGCGGCTGCGCTTCCACGGCGCCGCCGGGGCAGGGTTTCGCTCGGTTTGGCTCCGTGTCACACACAGATGTGACTCTTGTCTGTTCCCTGCGAACGTACAACCGTGACGGCTCACCTCCTCCCGCCTCCCTTACCCAGCCCCCCCGCTCCACAGAAAAAAAAAAAAAAAAAAAAAAAAATCCCACCCTTTTACAAATATTTCCTCAGATCCCACACCGAGCAGCAGCCGTCGCCGCCGCAGCAGAGCCCTGGGAGCTGATGGAGCAATGGGTGGGAAGCGGGAAACCGGCACCACGAGCAAAAACTTCGCCTAACTTTTCCCTTCCTTTCTAACGCTCTTCCCTCTTCCCCTCCGGCTCCTTACCCCCTCTTCTGGGCTACGCTCCATTTTCCGCCGTCTCTCTGCCCCCTCTCAGCCCTCCCTCCAGCTTTCTTTCGCATTGCCGCCTTCCCTCTTGCTCGCTCCGGCGGTGCCTGGAGCCGATAAGGAAGAGGAGAAGCAGCGGGAGGGACTGCAGCCGCTCGAGGAGCGGCGGGGCGGAGGACGGGAAGGCGAAAGGGGCAGAGGAGGCAGAGGGGCGGCAGCCCCGCGCGGCGCCGCCGGCCGCCCTCGCCACAAAGTTGGCGGCGGTCGCTGGGTGTTTTTGACAGCTGGGCGCGGGCGGCCTCTGCCGCGGCCCCCGCCTGGCACAGAAAGTTTGAGGGGGAGGGAGCAAGTAGAGGGAAGGGGAAAGAGCAGTCGGGGGTGTGTGTGTGAAAAAGTAACCCCCTCTGCCTCCCTGCCTGCCGCCCTCGCCCGAGAGCGCGGGGTTAGAAGGAAGCAGCGCTGCCCTCTCAGACCCGCTTGCAGCCTCCCCCCGCCGCCTCCCCTTCCCCAGCCACAGATCCCAACAACAACAAACCAACCTGTGGAGGCTCTGACCCGAACCTGGGTCCCTCCTCCCATCACTTCCAGCTCTCCGCTGAAAGCTCTTTCTCTTTCTTTCTCCCTGCTGCTCCGGCTGAACTTTGGGGGCTGAAGTTTTGAAAGAGTCAGAGAGAGAGAGAGAGAGAGAAAGAGAGAGAGAGAGAAGGGGGGGTGGAGGGGGGGGGGAGAGAGAGAGAGAGACTGTCGCTGCTGCTACAGCTGCTGTTTTATATATTTTTTTCTGTTGTTGATTAGTGGTGTGGCTTTTGTTTTGTTTGGGGTTTTTTTTGTTTGTTTTTTTGTTTGTTGGGGTTTTTTCTGTTTGGTTGGTTTTTTTGAGGGGGGAAAAGTATTTTTTTTTAATCTCCATTTTTAGTTCAAATCACCTGGGAAGGTGGGGGAGGAAGGTGAAGGGGGAGGGGGGAAAGAGAGTGTAGCACTGAGAGCCCAGAGGCAAAAGGAAGGGTGCAGGCACTGCCGCTGAGAGGAGATCGAGAGACAGGGGGTGCACTTGACAACCAGCATGCAGAGATGGTAAGAAGTTTCCAGCAGCCTTTCGTTTTCATTCTAGCCTTTACTTTGGTTTGATTTGATTAATAAATTGTGCAGTAACACAAGCAGCCCTGCTCGCTATCGGTGTGTTTCAGCCTTCAAAGAAACAAGCAGCCGGGCAAGGCTAAGTAGGGGGATAATAAATAAATAAATCAGCTCTGTGCTGTGTGGATTGGGGGAAAAGTGTCTAAGAGGTTGTGCTAAACTTTTAAGTGAGTTTGGGGGATTGAAATGGGATGGCCACATGCTTTTTACCGCCTCCTTCCTTTCACTAAAGATCAGGAGCTAGTGTAAAAAAAAGTGTTTGCGGATGGAGGGAGGGAGAGAAAAGGTGGAGTGGGGTTGAGTCGGACATACGGTGGTCTGATCTATTTTGGCCACCACCTTCTGCTCGGAAATGAGTACGGTTTGCACACAGTGTAAAGGTAACCTTTGAGAGCGGGAAGGAGCTGTGTGTTTGCGCGTGAAACATCGCCTGCGGCAGGGAGACAGGAGTGTAAATCCACCTTCCCTCCGAAACTCCTTTTTTTTGTTGTGCATGTGCTTGCAGTTTGCACCTCTCCAGTCAGCGATTGCTAACAGAACTTGCAGAGTTATGCTGATGCCCTAACTGTAAAGGGGAAGGTGGAGCCCCTCAAAAACCACCTTTGAACAAGTTTTTGCTGCTTATTTCATGTACTGTATAAATGCACGTCTCCTTTACAAGTAGAGGTTTTGCAAAGCAGGATTTGGGCTTTTAATTTAAAAATTAAAAGTCGAAATGGCCAAGGACCTAATTTGACTGAAGTCCGTTTGTCTGGTTTGTGATGCGAGGATAGGTTAAACAGCTGCGAAAGACAAGCTCATTTAAGCCGTGAGTACACTTAACATGCAGAATGATAACTGTTCACATTAACACATGGATCGACTTCAGCTAGTGATGTACAGTGATCATCCCATATTCAATGAAGTAGTATGTTTCCAGTCGCTGTTTGACTACCATTCTGCTTTCAGTCAGCTTTTGTCACCTCACCCAGGGATGTTACAGAGCTGTCTTGTGTGCCTTGAATATGCATACATATGTACATGCACACACACAAATGTGTATATATATATATTTCTGTCTCTATCTACATATGTGTGTATGTTTATGCATGCATACATGTATGTGTGTATATACAGTGCTCAAACTATAGATAAAGAATATCTGTGTGAATGGAGTTTACGATGGAGGGTTTGTGTTTTTCCCTTCTCTCCCTAACATGACATGTCTTGTTTCAGTGATCAAAGCCACAATTGGAGTGTAGGAGATGCAACTGTCAAATGTAGACAACAAGGAAAAAAAAAAAAAAAAAAAAAAAGAGAGAGAGGGAAAAAGCAGCATGTGCCCAGGACTGTGGTTACAGTAACACTGACAGAAATTAAAGTGGTTTTGAAAGCAGCATGCGATTTATGATGGTTCCCATTTACCCTAGAGTCAAGCTGTTGTAAAATTGATGCACAAAAGACATCATGTAGTAATCTGGTGTACCCAGGATTAAAGTGGCAACGAGCGTCTTTTTTGTGTGTCTGATGGTTAAAATGGTTTGAAGCTATTTTTTAAGTATGAAATCAAAGCAGGATATTACTTATTTCTTTTCTTAATCTGTATGCTAACTATAAATAGCAGTTGTTGAAATATTTTTTAGTGGAAGTGGGCTTATATTTCTCACTGTCTTCCATTTCCCCCTCTGCATTATGACCCATCTCTACAGACGAATTATAAAATGCATAGCATTTTTGTCATAGTTTCAGAGTACAAATGTGTTCACATAATTACTGAGTTCATTTTAGACAGTAATATTTAATAAACCTGATCAGCAGATCTGCACAAGAATACCAGGTTCCTGCAAAAGTATGTGGAACATTCCTTGCCCTTAAAAATGGCAGGTTTTTTTAATCTGAAATTTAATGGGGCATATGTCCTCTCTGATACACTGTAGTTTCATTTTAAACTGTCCAGTATTAATGAGCAACTAGCTCTATGTATGTTTTGCTTTAAAATACTAAATCACATGAATTTTAAAACTTGTTAAATATTTCAAATGACTTCTTTACCTGATCCACATGTAGAAAGGGGTAAATTATAAACTATATGTTATGAGCAAATTTTGAAACTGCTTTTGAGACTTAGGATTGTGAAAGTGTTTCTTAAGCACATATCCTTGCACACGTAATAGAAAAACCCTGCCTTGATACATTGTTTTGTAAAAAATACAACAGTGTGACATTTTAGGGGAAAAAACTTCTAGGAGCAGATCTATGCCTTTAATCGCGTTACATTTTTATTGTTGAGGCCCTTGAGACAGACGACTATGCGATCGCAGTAAACAAAGTAAAGAGGCAGACAAAAGCAGAGATGGCTATTGCTATATAAAAATGTAAATGTTACAGTTTGAATTTTCTAGTGAGTTTTTGAGTTCAGTGCTTTACATAACATTTTGTCCTAATCTTGCTTGCTGTCAGAGATGTTTCATGGTTGTGCAATTGCTGCAGTCAAGAATGCCAATTTGCATTCCAGGAGTGTCATTTGATTACTTTTATCTACACAGCTCGAAGACCAGCCCAGACCTCTCATTTCATCTTGCCATGTCACGAGTCAGTGCTGTGTCCTCTTTTCAAAAATCTGCCTGATTTAGACAAGAAAGAAAAGTACTTTCATGTTGCAGCCGCAGTCCCCTGCTAACTTGTCAGCAGCAGGATATGATTCACTTGGGCCCAGAAGAATGGTACAGAGATGAGGGTTAGGCGGTTCAATAAGCCTATGGACAGGTAGTGTGTGACATCCCAGGGGAGCTTAAGTTAATGAAGAACAGGTCTGCTTAGCTCTTCATACTGTGACCTGGTGCTGTCCCCACAGTTTTCTCATTTGATCTTTCCCAGCAAATTGATCTTTTCTAGTACTTTTTTGCCTTCCAAGTTAGTCCTTGTGGGACTGAAATTAGCAGAGCAACTTAAGTTGGATAATACAGCTGTTCAGAAAAGAAGAAATTGGACACTAGCTCATAGAGGGAGGAGGGGAAAGCAAGCTATTCTTTCTGTTGTTACTGAGAATTCCTTTTATTTTTAATATTACAGTTTTATTTTCAAAAACTTCAAATAACCATATTACTTTGGAACTTCGCTTTCGTATTTAATAAAGTTTGTACCGATGGTCCATTGCACACTGCATTAAATGTGTATCATTTAAATAAAACAAACATGCTTTCAGCATAGACTGCAGGTTTGCTTTGGTGTTTGTCAGTTGAACTTGCTTGTTAGAAATGATTTGCTAGTCTGTAATGAGGCTTTTACAGTTGTAAGACATTTTAAATATCAATTGCACATGCCAACTACATTATTTATAGCCTGCTAAATAACTGTAATTCCATAGTATCCAATATTGAAATGCAGTGGAGATTAAACAATAAAAGCCATTACAAATGGTATGTGTAAATATTATGGTAGGTGAAAATATAGTCAGCAAATTACCACTGGCATTACTGGTTTTCTGGAAAACCATCATATGCCAACAAATTGATTTTAACTAACATTCTCTGCTTAAAATCTGGATTCTAAATGGAGCTATAGTATTATCCGTCAAGTTTTTTACATGCTTTTGCACTTGGTAATTGGAAAGTGGAATGGAGGTGTGTTTGTGTGTGTGTGTGTCTCTGTGTGTGTGTTTAAATACATACATGGCTAGGTTGTCAAACAATGTAAGATTTCAAATCAGAATTTGGTAAATAAAGCGTAAGTTGGAAATGATTAAGAGGGTCTTTAGTATGCTGCACAAGAGAAAGCAGTATTTAACTTTCTGTATTTCATAGCAGATGTTCTCACATATAATCCACATCCTTTCAAGTTGTAGAATTGAAAACACTGCTGAATGGAAACAAGAACACGTATTATGTAAGGGAAATACTGCTCTCACTCTCTCTCAGTATTGCTTTTGAAAATGGAAAGGAACTGTAAAGGATCATTGGTCAGTTAAGCTCCTCTGGAGAGCTAGAGGGAGCTTCCAGATTTTATTAGATATGCCATAGGTAAGAAAAAGGGGAAAAATATTCTGAATAAGGGAGAGCTGAACTACTAACTATTTTTCAAAGCCAAAGATCTAGAAATTAGACTTTGAGATGGCTTTATTTTGTGTTATGTATCTGTGTATGTCAGTAGGATTTGTGGCTGACTACAGATCTTGTGAATTTCAAACAAAGCAGAAATGACCAACAGCAAAGCAATTACATTAAAACAAGTCCAAGTAAAACATTGGATTTTGTACAAAAACCAAATTTATTTTTCTTTCGTCTCAAAGATGGGCGTTTCTGGCAGTGTCCCTTTCCCTTTTGCACTTTGGACAGTGTCACTAGAATGTGAAGTCTTTTCATCACTGAATATTGTTTAATGAGAGTCCTGACTTTCAGTCTGCAGGTTTGCACAGAACCTTTTATTTAATGATTTAATTTGATTTAATGTCTGCTATTAGTATGTGTTAGGAAAAAAATGTGCGTGTCTGGAAATACAAAAGGTTCCTCATAAAATACAAAACAAATAGAGTGTATCTGTCATTTTGGAAATGTGTATAACTTTCTAATCTAGCCAGGAATTTGTACTTAATTTAGAAGAATAGCATTTAACATGGCTTAATAAAAAGCATCTGTCTAAACCTTGTATTCTGTGTCAGTTTCATCCCACCTAAATTCTGACATATTTTTTTCTAAAAATGCATTGATCATAATTGCTGCTTAATATTTATATGGCAGCTTTTATAAGTATTACTTTGGACAAACTTATTTACCATTTCAGTAAATTACATAATCCAGTGAGATAAAGTACCATATTTGTCTCCTTTATCTCTCACACAGTAGCTCTCATTATGTGCTGTGCTAGTAAAACCCTTTATTTGTTGATTATTAGAATCTTAGTACACTCAGGACTTCTGCTGTAATTTAATGTGGTTGTTCAAAGAGGTTCTCTCATTTAGAATCTTCCCATAATACTCTCACCACATATTATAAATATGTATATTTTATACTCCAGATAGATATGTAAATAGTTTTTTTTTTTTATTCCAGGTAAATCAAGGATTTTGAGAGAGAATTCTTTTCATCTGCAGCATCTATTTCAGTACTTTTCTGTTGAAATATGTTATGGAAAAAGAACTCACACAAATTCAGGTAACGATCAGATTTGCTTCTGATTCGTTACTTTAGAGAGTTCTTTCTGTTTCTTTAATTTTTTTTAATGTCCTACTATGTACTTAAGTCACATTTTTGTAGAAAACTATGAAAAAGCTAGAGAAGTTTTAAAACCATGCTGGGCATTGCAATTATTTTTTCATTATGAAAACTAGAATGTTCATAGTGCTGATTTGTAAGTCACAAGCGAAGTGAAATCAAAATGCCATAAGCTAACCACTAAAAAGTTTTTAAGTCACCATGGTCTGGTGCACTGTCTGGAAGTTCAGCTATGTTTTTGCAGAGTATTGCAATTGGTTAGGTTTACTGTTCTGCTGCATATAAAACTGTAGAAGCGAGGCCTGTTAGAAAATCTTCAGCTATGGGAAGTTTTAAAGGGTATGCAAAGCATATTATTCACTGTTATCAGCTGTAAATGAAGCTGGGTGTATGTACAACACCCATCATGCTGTCAGCTGGAATCACACTGAATTAGTGTTGCAACTTTATTATATGTCAAATATGTATTATTTTGAAACTTTTGATTTGTGCTGTTAGTCAATGCTCTTTACTGTTGAATACAAAGATGTAACAGCAAACAAAAAACATTTTTCCCTTTTGTGACCTGACATTTGCCAAAGTGCCCCATGCTGAAATCTCTTTTCAGTATCTTTTTTTTTCTTCCAAAGCCAGACATGTACCCAGACACAAAAGCCTCTGTGTATAGCAAGCTGTTTTAAATATTGTGACTCGACGATGTGCTGTCCTTTCTCGGCTTGAGCCAAGGATCTCTGCTCAGTGTCTGTGGATTACCAAGTCCCTTCTTTATTGTACCTCTTGTCAGCTATTCCTATTCATTTAACCTTTCATTAGTGTCTGTGCAGCTTCACTGTCTGGAAAGGCAAGGAGAAACCTAAAGGCCTACTGTCACAGTTATTAGATTTCTCGGTTACATCCCAGCAACCATAAAGGAGTAAGAGTCAACACTATTGTCATGCATGCTGCTATCCTGGGGTGCAACTCTTCTGTGCATGTCAAGGACATGTGCCACATGTTGATAATGCATCCCAGAGATAAATGCACAACATGGGGGATAAACCAAGGCTGGCACTAATGAGCTTTGTAGGAGTTATTGCAAAGACAAACAGTTGTGAAGGAATTTCTCTTAAAATGGTGAAGAGATGGATTTGCACTAAGTGTTGCCAAGGCTTGCTTGCAAGGTACTTGTCAATCAAGTTAGTTTCATTTTAAGTGCAATTTTCAAAGAAAAAATGCTTTCTATGACTTAGAAATGTTTGCTTTTCACTTTTTAAGCTGCCAGGCTAAAATGTACTTTAAATTGTCCTCAATAATACACATTATGACAATTGTTTGTATTTAATTGTTTTTGGATCAAAAGCTGCAAATCTTTCAAATTACTTTAAAAAAAATTGCTAATATGGATTGCGATACATTTTAAAATATTCCTCTTAGGGAAACTTGAAAGTTCACTCTTGATTTTGTAAAAGCATTGTCATGGTCTTTTCTGAGGCATAAATTTGGCTAAGAATACCTAGGTGCATCTAAATAGTTTATTCTACATTTGCTACCCAAAGAGCCAAAATTACTAGTTGTGATGCAACTTCCTCATTCTACTGAGGCACATCCTCCATTTAATCCAGCAGAATATTCACATACATTTTGCTTCTGAAGTTTCTTGAAGCCCATCTTATCCCGTTAACCAAATCTAAGTGAACTATGAGCTCTCAGTTTATATAATAGCAAAAAATACATGCTTATTCCTGACTTCCCTCTAGCTGACCTTTTAGAATGCATTTCAGTTACATTTTTATCAGTAGCATTATCACAATATGATGTATAACTTCATACAACTTTCATGAGGAGATTTCAGCCAAAACAAAATTAGACCTGTATGTTTATAGTTAAATTATAATTTTAATAGCACTCCTTCATTCTATATAAAACATTAGGGTCTCATATTGCTCCTATTCACAGCAAGGTTGAAAGTGGGAGTAAAGCCACTGAAACCAGTGGAGTTAAAGTTTTGTTAAACTGTTGAATAAAGTCTAGTCACCTACTTTGCACTTTTCATAGCATGCTAGGAAGATTTTGAAGATTATAAATCTAGTGGGCTACAGGAAAATTCTTTAAAACGTCCTTATTTCAGATGAACATTTTCGATTAACATCACCTGAAAGTATGAGTGGTCATCATTCATTAATAGGAATTCTGTGCTTTTTAGTTCTTGATATTTTTATGTTAAAGAAGTAAGGCCTGGCTGTACCTTTTGCTTTAATTTAGAACATAGAATCCAAAGTGACCAGTGGTATAATAGATGGTTGTAGGAACAAGTGCATCCAAAGAAAAATGCATTTAAGAGAAAATTCAGCAAAAGTAGTCTTTTTATTTTTCTTGTTCAAACACTGGAAACATTTGTGACGCTGATACTTCATTCCATTTTCCTGAAATTAAAAGAGAAGCTTCTGTATTTTGTGATTTGAATTAGACAAATATTTAAATGGAAAAAAATCTTCAGACATGATCTGGAACAAATATAAAAGTTCCCTTAGTTTAAAACATCCTTTCATTACTAGACTGATATTAGCTTTGATGAGTCTAAAACTTACTACATGGTTTCCAAATCAAAGATGAAAGGGCCAGTTAGGAATCAAATAAATTTTTCTGTTGAAATGTAGCATTTGACATTTAGAAAGATGTGCTCAGCATGATGAACCACTTCTCTTTACTGTAACTAGCCTGGTGATTTTTTTGCAATAAAACTACTTTGAAATTGAATTGAGGTATAATAAATTTAGGTAAATTAATTTGGAACCCCTGATTAGTGCCATTTTTGAACTAAGGAAAATATTTTCCTGAAAGTGCTTTTTCACTCTTTATTGTTAAGACATGTAAAATTTCATTACTAAGTAATTACTTTTGTAGTTGTTTTGATAGACTCTTACTGGTCTAACTCCATTGACTTTGTAGTGGCAGTGTGCCAATTTTATTAAAGAAAGGTTTTGTTATTCATCTCACTGTGGAGTTGCAGGTATATTCCTAATACTAGTCAAGTGGGCATATACCCCAACTGTATGTTTGGAAAGTTATTATTATGAACAGTAATTTATAGTTTACAATACAGCTGAGCAGTGCTTTTTTACTGTTCTGATGCCAATTATATGCTTCTAAAAGTCTACTGATAATACTTAACTCTCCAGAATGAGATTCTGTACGGAATCCTAGAGAGCATTTTGGAAAATGTTTTGCTGCTCTGCTAGAGATGCTAAGAATTAGAAAAAAATAGCAAATACTGCATAAGTAAAAGTGAAAACTTTCATCTTTTGTGTTAGGCTATAACTGTATTTCAGTTAGCAGCTGTATTTTGAGCCAGCTTTTGAAGATACCCTGTTTCTGATATCCCACAAAATATGCCTGATCAAAATAAATGACACTACAAGCCAGTTGGCTAAGTGATTATATAAGCAGTGTGAAGAGGCTGAGTAATTTATGTTTTTCAGTACAGAAACTGGCATTAAGATTTTCCTCTCACTTTGGTGCAAATATTAAAACTCAGTGTGTAGAATTACATATGTTATGTAACTAAAAGCTTCTAAGTGAATTTAAGTCTAAGCTAATGTAATTCACATGGTAAGACAGCAAGAAGGTTAAGTAGGAACAGGAAGCAATAGCAAATAAGTGATGTGTGATTTAGAGGTTTCTGTTCCTTTACTTAAACGACACTTATTTTTTAACTTTTGCCTTTAGAACATAAGTTACAACCTTCAATATTTCCTCTTATCTACATGTAACTCATACTAGTTTGTGTATCAGTGGTGAATCTCATTTATCAGCTGGTATATTTAAGGGATTTGTGATATCAGATGATTCTTCATAAGCAAGAATTTCTTCAGTTCCTGAGTGGACACTTTTGCAGTGGTGTGGTCAGTATGACAGTAGCAGGGATGGGAGTGATCTGGTTCTTTGTGGTTTGGATTGGGGGTCATAAAATGGGAAGAAACTGCTCACCATCTCCTGTAGATTGATGGACAGCCTTTGTGAATGCTCTAGTAGTAGTCTTTTAAAAACAAGAGATGAATAATAGGGTCTCTGATGCAGGTGATAGCAGGGAAGGAGGTCTCTGATGCAGGTGATGCAGGTGATAGCAGGGAAGGAGGTGGGTGAGATTGATAGTATAATGCTGGAAGAACCTGGACATTCTATCTCTAGTCACCCCAGCAGCAGGACAAGAGGCTTGCCTCTTTCCAACTGTGCACAACTTTCACGTTCTCTCATGTTACTTGTATGTGGAATTTCATGGCTCTTTTCCTGCTAATGATTCACAGGTGTGGGAAGTATGGTGGGATGAATTTTGTATAATTTGTGAGTTCCATGCAGTATTTGGAAGCCTCTGGGCTCTACAGAGGATTTTTGAGTCTGTTAGACAAACCTATGGAACACACAGGCAGTTAATGTCTTCTCATTGTCAAACATGGAGGGTCAAAAAAAATCACTCTTCTCATGTAGCTGTTGCCACACTCACAAAGAATCTAATTACACTAGGTCAGACAGTTGCAAGAGAGAAGCTTGCTGGGTGGTGGAGTCAAGAGAACTACTCTTGTCCTCACCTCACAACAATAGTTTTAACCCTCATCTAGAGTTCAGCCTCAAGGACGTGAGGGTTACAACTATTCACCTTCAGACTTCAGTTTTAAATTCAAGCAGTTTTTAGGATTGTTTTTGCTCTTGTTGTGATAAGTTTATAACAAAGAAACACAAATTTAGCTCATAACAAGCAAAATCGTAAAATCACAGAATGATTAGTGTTGGAAGGAACCCTGAAGATTGTCTAGTTCCAACCCCCCACCATGGGCAGGGACACTTTTCACTAGATCAGATTACTCAAAACCCCATCCAACCTGGCCTTGAACACTTTCCAGAGGTAGGACATCCACAAGTTGCCTGGACAAGCTGTTCCAGTGCCCCACCACTCTCACAGTAACACATTTCTCCCTAATACCTAGACTAAACCTACCCCCTTTCAGTTTGAAGCCATTACCCTTACATTTCTATACGAAAAGTCTCTCTTAATCTTTCTTATAAGCTCCTTTCAGGTACTTGGGGTGACTTCAGGTCACCGCAAAGCCTTTTCCCCAGGCTGAAATATAGTTGTGTCAGCCTTTCCTCATAGGAGAGGTGCTCCATCCCTATAATGAACTTGTCAGCCCTCCTCTGGACTCACTCCAACGGATCCATGTCCCCCTGTGCTGGGACCCTAGAGCTGGATGCAGCACTGCAGGTGGGATCTCACCAGAGCAGAGCAGAGGTGTACACTCCCCTCCCTGGCCTGCTGCCCACGCTGCTTTGGATGCAGCCCAGGATAAAGTTGGTTTTTTGGAATGCAAGCACAAATTGCCAGCTCGTGTCCAGCTTTTCATCCCTGTAAGCCCCCCAAGTCACTCTCCTCAAGGGTGCTCTCTTTCCTTAATTCCCTGGTCTGTGTTGGTACTGGGACTTGCCCTGACCCAGGTGCAGTACCTTGCTCTTGACCTTGTTGAATCTCATGAGATTCCCATGGACCCACTCCTAGAGCTTGTCCAGGACCCTCTGGATGGCATCCTGGCCATCAGGTGTCAATCACACCACTCAGCTTGGTGTCGTTTTCAAACTTGCTGATGATGCACTCGATTCCCCTGTCTGTGCCATTGATCAAAGTTATTGATTTAATGACTGAAGACATTAAATAACACTGATCCCAATACTGTCGCTTGAGGGACACCATTTGTCACTGGTGTCCATTGGGATATGGAGCCATTGACCAATACCCTCTGAATGCAACCATCCACCTTATTCACCTTATCCACCAAACAGTCCATCCACCAAATCCATATCTCTTCAATTTAGAGAAAAGGATATTGTGGGAAATAGCGTCTAGGAACTTATGTGAAGTCCGGATAAATGATGTCCATAGCCCTTCCCTTGTCCACTGATGTTGTCACTCATCATAGAAGGCCACTGGGTTGATCCGGCAAGATTTTCCCTTGATGGAGCAGTACAGGTTGTTTTGAATCACCTCCCTGACTTCCATGTGCCTTAGCAGAGCTTCTAGAAGGATCTGTTCCATGATCTTCCCAGGTGTAGAGGGGAGATGACAGGTCAGTCATTGCCAGGGTCCTTTCTGGCCTTTTAAAAATGGGTTCAATGATTCCCCCTTTCCGGTCACCTGAGACTTCCTCTGACTGCCATGACTTTTCAAACACCGTGAAGAGTGGCTTGGCAACTACATCAGTCAATTTCCTTATGAGTATGGCATACATCTCATCAGGTCCCATAGAATTATGTGTGATTATGTTCTTCAGATGGTCACAGACCTGATCTTGTCTTACAGTGGGAAGCACTTTGCTCCCCCAGTCCCTGTTGTGAGATTCATCCACTCAAGAGGTGTGGGAAGAGAAGTTGCCAGTGAAGACTGAGGCAAAAAGTTGTTCAGTTGTCAGCCTTCTCCTCATCGATTGCTACCAGTTTTCCAGCTTGTTTGTCAGAGGGGTATACCTTCTCTGACCTTCCCATTCTGGTTAATATATCTGTAGAAGCCTTTGTGATTCTTTGTGTGCCTTGCCAAGGCGAACTGCACTTTTGCCTTGGTCTTCTTCACCCCATCTCTTCATAACTGGGCAGCACCCCAGCACTCTTCCCAGGAAGAGGACCTGTCCCTGCTTCACTGCCACTGCATTTTCACTGTTTGACCAACAGTTCCCTATTCTGCCATACCATCTCCTGCCTTCTTTGCCCGAGTTCTCGTTCCTGAGCCTTGCTAGGTCTTATGCTCTATGGAAGACTTCATTAAAGATCTGCCAGCTGTGTTCTACTTCCTTGCCCCTGAGGGCAGTTTCCCAGAGGGTCCAGTCATGGGATTCATCCCACCAAGTTTCAGTAATGGCACCTCAGTCATAACTTTCTAGCAGCGCGGTGGCTTCCAGCAATTCCTATTTGCTGCCTATGCTGCATGCATTGGTGTAGAGGCACTTAAGCTGGATTGTTGGCCAAATCACCTTCTTAGAGGAGCACCCCTAAATTTCATTGAGATATTTCCCTGGTGTCTACTTATTGGCTGTTACTGACTTAGAAGTTCCTATCTCATCTCCAAATGTGTTCTAGTGTGGCTAGCACATTTCGGACTCATTGACAGAGGGCCCTTGCTAGTACTAACTTTGTATGTTTCTTTTGTTTTACATGTTGCGAGAATGATTTTGATTTGATGCTTAAATTTAATGCAAAGTTATTTTGAGAAGCAACTTAATGTTTGTGAAAAACTTACCAGTGGCCAGTATAGAAAGATGAGCTGCAGATGGACTAGAAGGAAAAACTTTCAGAAATTCTGCTGCAGCTTTCCTCTTTGTGTTTGTGTGTGTAGATATTTATACAACATATAAGTAAGTGCATACACCATATTTCCATATAAACTCGTTAACATATAAATATACACAAACATAGATACCTACGCTCATATACATGGTATGCACACAGTACATACATACATAAATGCATTCAGATATTCCCCCTGGACTCAGCCCTAGGGAGGCACATCTGGTGCTCTGAATCCAGTTCTGGGATCCTCAGTGCAAGAGAGACATGGAGCTGATGGAGCAGATCCAGCAGAGGGTGACAAAGGTGATTAAGGGACTGGAGCATCTTTTTATCAGGAAAGGCTGGGGGAGCTGGGCCTGTTCAGCCTTGAGCAGAGATGACTGAGCAGGGACCTCATCGATGCATACAATTGTCTGAAGGGAGGTGTCGAAAGGATGGATTCAGGCTGTGCTCAGTGCTGCCAGGGAATAGGATGAGAGTCAGTGGGCAGAAACTGATGCACCGGAAGTACCACCTGAACATGAGGAAGAACTTCTTTACTGTGCAGCTAATCAAGCACAGGCACAGATTGCCCATCAATGTTATGGAGTCTCCCTATTGGAGATACTCCAGAACGACTGGGATGCAATTCTGTGCCATGTGCTCTGAGATGACCATGCTTCAGCAGTCAGGTTAGACCAGATGACCTCTTTTGTGGTCCCTTCCAACCTTCCCCATTTTGTGATTCTGATTCAGTGATATACATAAGTATTAATATATATATGTATGCATAATGTTTTTTCTGGACTGAAATTTTTGTTACCAGGAAAGCTTTTTGGGTAGTTCTAGTTCTTGAATAAAAGTAAGATTCAGATCCATTCTAAAAATTGTCTGTGAAATTTACTGCACTGTTGAAAGGGAAACAAATATTGTACCTCTCTAATCTTAGGAGTACATTTTAGCAAATACCGGTTTCTGTTTGTAGTTTCGCATTTCTTATTTTATTTTCATTATTCTCTAGCTTTCTTATCTGTTCTGTCTATTGTAAACCCTTTTTCTCAACAGTATCATATAATGCACTGAGTTTCCTTTGAGATATTGAGTTATCTTATTCTGTGATTTGAATATGTTTCCATAGACATTATTTAAACAAAAGCCAGTGTTGTGAATCTGTGTCTTATAAATATATTATAGTAATGATAATGAGACCTGCTAACAACCAAGCCTCTCATAGTTCTCTAATTCTGTGAAGGGCCAGCTCTTGTGGATATTTTGTCTTGAAAGCAGTGTTGAATTGGATTTGTAGAAGAATCCTTGTAGATACTTGCCTAATTTAAGGATTTCCTTTCATTTAAGAAATCTGATGGCTTCCATTTGTGATGGCAATATTTCATAAAATGCACAACATTATGCCTTTTGTAATACATTAAAAAAGAAGAGTAACCAAAACTGGTCTGGCATTTCATTGGCTTGCAAAAGAGGATCTTCCATCCTTTTATGTTTGTTTCTATTGCTGTTATAAATGTACATTTAAGTATATTTTGATTATATTGTCATGGGAATGTTTCATATAGTGCACGTTTGGTTAGTTTTTGTTATGTTATGTATCTCTGAATTTTCTGTGAAAAAGCTTCAGGACTGTGAAAATTTTAGGAACTTGCTGTTCCTAGTAAGAAGGTCTTGGGAAAATAAGTATTTATAGCTGAGGATAACCGTAAAATAATGGGAAATACCAGGTGACAAAATGCAGTGGCACAGCAGGAAAAAGCATAGAACTTCATAAGTTATGTGAAGGGTAGTGGAAGCTCAGCTGAAATTAAGTCCTACGACTTAACAGCCAACTTATTTGAATACCATTCATGTAATTGCACTATTGCAGTTACTGGGATAGGCATGCAGAGTAAATGAGTCCGGTGCAAACAGACTCAGGTGTTGTTTAACTTGATTTCAGGTAAGGTAGAAGTTGGTGCCTTTGAGGTATTACATAATTTCAATGGAAATACTTAGTGTTCTGTTAGATGGTTTTTGCTATACTCATTGTTGGCCTTCAGTACTTAAAAATCTCTGTTATCTAGCTTATTGAAATTTCATCCCAAGATGTCAAGAAAATATGTTACAAAATTGAATTATAGGCATAAGCCAGGTATCATTCTAGGACCTTACTCATAAAGAAAAATGGCATATATATGACAATTCAGGAGTGAACAAACTTCATCTGCAGCTTATTTAGAGTGAACTGATGGAACAGATCCCCCCTCAGCAAGGCAGTCACTACCAGATCTCACATTGACTTGAAAAAGACTTTTACCTTTCTAAATTCCTGGTTCTTGTGAACATACCTACTGAAGACTACTTCTACTAACCCTCAGTAGGAAGTGAAAGCTTTTCAACTGATTTTTACTGTCTTGATCACATGTAGTTTACCTCACTTTTAGTGCTGGTAAATCTATGTGACATGCTACAAGTATACTCATACACTGTGAGTCTGTATCCTGGTCACCTGATGGTTCCTTCTTTGTGTAATTGTTTTCTAATAGTTCACGGGTGTTTTGCCTTTGGCTTTCATGAGTTTAGTGTCCGGTCTTAATTATCAGAGCTGGAAAACAGTAGGGCCATGGTATTAGCACTTTGTTCTGAAGGGATCATGGTAGCTTGAATTATGGTATATTTTCAACAGGCTTTTTTAATGTCACGCTAAAGACAGGCACTCCATGAATAGTGTCTGAGTCACCATGCTATTTATCCAAAACCTCATAGAATTGAGGAAAAAACATTGTTTTTAACAGAAGTCCAGTCATCCTTCTAGTGTAGCAACTCGAAAGAACTGAAATAGGGGAGCAGTTTTACTGTAAGTAAAAGCTGCAGGGTTAAAAACCCCTCAACTGAATGCATATCATTAAATGTATGGTCTGCATAATATTATCATCTGTAGCATGTATTCATATGTTGATTGTGAAGAAAAAAAATGTGGGTAATAATGTAACTCTGTAGTATACTGCAATATTCAAAAAATACCAGTCTCTCTTAAATCGAGCAAAATCTGTGAATGAACTCCATAGTCACAGAACACTGGGTTGGAAGGAACCTCACAGATCATCTGGTCCAACCATCCTTAGTAAAAACTTGGTCTGGTTGATCAGTGCAATGCTCTATGTTATGTGTTTTCCTGAGGTGCACTGTAGCTCTGGAGCGCACTGAATTGCAGTAAGTTCTTATTTATTCATACTAGCATTATGCTATTACTTACTTACAGCACTTGAAGTGCACCAGTGCCTCTTGAATGCAGGATCAATGCCCACAAATTATGCAAGATGAAGTCTTTCCTTCTCTTGAGATGATCCTAATTTTCGAAAACTGTTGTTTGTAAGACTGAGAAGTAAAGGCTGGTTGCTGAGCCAGACACAGTTTAGAGAAGCTAACACAGGTTGATAGTTTTGGGTGTACCCACATGCTGCCAATTTTGTTTCTTGCTTTGCCAAAATTAGGTTACTTTCCTTCTTGTAGTATTCATGAACTGAAAAAGTGCTGAATGTGGCCCACCCAGCTACTATGCAGGTTAAGTAAACTGTTTCTGGGATGATGTTGAAAGTACTAGTTTTAACTGAGGAAGACTTCTATGGTTAAGTGCCATGTTAGCCATAGTACCACAATTATAAATAAACATTTATAAGTATATAAATATATATAATATATATATATATAAAATAAACATATAAATGTATATAAATAAACATTTAACTATTTCAGCTTCAGATGAAATATGTATGTGATACTGTGCTCTTCATGTCTTTGAAAAATTTCTTTCTCTCCTCATGTATACATAGTATGTGACATCACAGACGCACTGTTTCCAAGTATTCGGCAAGGGCCATGTTTTTTGTTAAGTATCTGAAGCAGGGAAAAGAGAGTTATTGTCAGATTTTGTTTAGATAGGACATGGTGTATGCTAACAAAAGAAATATTTCTGCCAACAGTGCTGTATCAGCTCTCTAAGTAATGTTAATCTAAGAGGATGGAGGTTACTGTAGTAAGAGCATTACTGCATTAATTTTAGAAAGGCAATGTATTTTTTTGCTCAAAGTTTGTCTAATGGCATGAAATTAAAGATGTTATGCTGTTATGTTCTATGAGAGTTACCAAAATTGAATATCTGGTTCGTTTGTATATCAAGAGTACGTAAACTGTTTTCTAAATAGAGGAAAACCCTAAAAAATTACTATTGTGTCTTATGCAAATATTAGCTTAATGAATTTCAGTCTGGAAATGTATCAATTATGATTGTTTTAGCTTAAGGTGTACTTTCCAAGATATCCACATCATGAATTTATGGACTTTGAATTTCATTTAAAGAGACAGTGTCAGTGTTTCCTGTTACAGAAAACTGTAATCATGGGCATCCTATTCAAAAAATGACCTTTAAAGTACTTGTTTGTAGGGAACATGGCAGAGCAAGAAGACCCTTTCAAATATCTGAGGAAGCTGATTTAAACTAGCTGAAGTCTAATTCTTTCTGTAGAATCAAACAAGACAACCATAAGGTTAATCCATATGGACATTGCCATTATACCTCATTTGGTGTCTTGTTGGTTGCTTAAATGAAAACATTTAGAAACTAGATACCTAATTGAACTGCTCAGAGCTCACTTATTCTGAAGTTAGTACTAAAGGCCCTTCCAGGGACTGCTGTTTGAAAGCATGTTGATGATATGTCTTTGACAGTAATACTCTTTTTTCTTTTCTTTCTTTCTTTTTTTTCTTTTCTAATGCCAAGATAAGTACTACTTGTATAATCCTTGCCTAATTTATTTTAGAATTGATAGAATTTGGTGTTTCATCCCAGATTTAAGATCCCATGCCCACAGTCATTAAAGAAATCTTCTTTGATTTGTATAAATGTTTTGTCATAATGTAGTCTTTAGGGAAGAATTACACCCTTTCACTGAAAGAAAAGAAACCATTCAAAGGATTGAGTCTCTTTTTCTTAATTTGTAATATAGCCCATTTTGGTGCTTCAGGGCAATATTTTTTTTCTCTCCAGCTTATGAAGGGTGTTTCAGCTGAATATACTCATACCTTTAAAAATCATTTGGTGTGAGAACTTTTTAAGTTACAGGGTGGTTTATTTTTTTTTTTATAATACAGTATACCCTGCCTTTGAGCTTTCAATTTAAGTCTTCTGTCATATACTGCCAAAAACTTTGTTCAGAGCTCTGTCTGTGTTGAAACATGTATGTCTGTCCCAGTGTCATAACTAATTATATACCTTGTATGCTTACTTCTAGTAATTGGAAAGTAGACCTACCGCAGGATAAGTTTTAGTATTAGATTGTATCTTGGGGACATGTTGCAGAAATCAAGTTTCCACCAAGCAGCAACTTGAATTTGTAAACAGATATTACTATTTTAAGTGCATCATCTCATGGTTGTTTCTTGACATCTGTGTGTGTTTGTTTTAAACCTGGGGAGAGGGTGTTTTTGAACTGTACCTCTGCATGAGTAGTAATTATAACCCACTTCTTTTTAATCACAGTATTCTGAAGTGTCTGTTATCTCCACTTCAGATGAAGGCCTATGTTGCCATGCTGTCTTTCTGCAAATTGTGTTTGGTGGTTCTGAACTTCCAAAAATATGTCTGTACATAGCGCTTGGCTAAGTTCTGTTGGCCTGCAATGCTGTTTTCAGTTCCTTACTTTAAGAAAAGGAAAAAAGAAAAGGAGCTGGAGACTGTAGTTTTTATCAGTAAGAAAGCATGGAAATTGGAGGGAAAAGCAACATTTCTTTCGTCTTTCCCTTTGTAGCATCCTTTGCTTGTGTTTTGTGTGTATGAATACATGTATATGTCTTTGAGTATCTATAAATTTTCCTAGGTACATGCATAATGAAAGAACTAGTCTTGCAGTTATGTGTAGTTTTTCTTTGCGTGCTTAGAGCTAGGCTAGCAAACAATGATTTATACACACCAGCATGTAAAAATATGTGCTCCTTGTTCATGCCTGCTGAATAAAGACTTTGCCAGTCTTAAGTCTCAGAGCCTCACATGTAGCTGCAATTAAAGTCTTAGGACTGAGCATTTAATGCTAACAATAGATTACAGTATTGTTAGGCTGTGTTCTGATTTTGTTAAATTATGGGACCTCATTTTTATGGGAGTTGCATGGCTACTTGCTGTTGTGCATTAAAACTGTTACTTTCATACAGTAGGTATCACTGATCTAATAAAATTACAACAGTAGTTCTTGGATTTCTCCAAAATGCATATTTAATTTTTTTTTACACCATATAGAAAAATAATGAGCATATTTATTATAATAATGATTGCTTTAAGGGGAAACTTATTTTTTTATTTGTTTGATAACAAAATGACTGGTTGTCTCTCATTATGTGAAATTTAAGTTTGTTTTTTGTTTTCCAGTTAAAGGTTTCTTAGATAACTTACTGGTTATGTAACCTTCTGTCTATTAGTTCTATGGCAAGAGAGCGGCATGATTTTGTCAAATAAGGTTTTTACTTTGTGGCATCTTTGAAATTAATGTGAATTAAATCACTTCCTTTGAAAGTTTTTTACAACAAAATGTTTGGTGTGTTTTTAAACATTTCCAGTCTCTTGTCAGATAGTTTTATCTTCCACTTTCCTCTCCACAGCTGACATGTTTTAGAAGGGCTCAGGGAAGAGAAGACTGGGTCAGTCTGACCAGGGAAAGTATAATGCTGTCCCTCATTCCAGTTTTATATGTGTTTACAACTGAGTTAATATTTCTTGCTAAGAAAGATTAGTGTACTGCAAGTAAGATCTTCCAGTGATTTTTAAACTTCAGTTTTCTTTTTTGAAGATATGCAAAAATTTAGAATCCTAATTTCTGCAGGGAAAAAAAATATTATTTACCAGTATAAAAAAGCATACTTCACATACAGGATTTTTGTAGGGTTTTAAAAAATATTTATCTTGTTGGAACTTTAAGTAATTTTATTATTTTTCTTATCTGTTTATACAACTCTCTACTCACATGTGGATTTGAAACACTTAATTTTGAAAACTAAGCCAGCTATTCCAGTAATGTGAAAATTGGAGGTAGGGTTGTCTGAGAAACAAGTACATCTTACTCAGCCACTGAGGAAGAAAGAAGGCTGGGTATTTTTCTATATCCCAGTCCAGGGAACCCGTCTTCTATATCTGTCATTCATTCTTCTCCTCACTGATGCGTTCTTTTTCCCTTTGCTTGCTGTAAAGGAAGAAGACGGTTTTGTCCCTATCTTTGAATCACTTTGGATGTGACTGTTCTAGCTTTCTTTCAGACAGGCAAGGTATTTATGGTCTTCTCCCTAAACTTCTGATTTTTAAGTCTATCTTTCCTCTAAAAACTCTTGCCTGAAGGTTTCCAGAGCACTAGCAGTGAGGAACTGACATGAGAGTTTTCACTTCTGGTCACAGAAATCTTGTCAATGAAGATGAAACTACAAGCAGTAGTGGTTACAGAGAGCCATGGAGCTATTGATCTGAAGGCTCAGATAGATTCTACATTACTTCCATTCATTCAGTGTTTGAGAGGCTTGTCATGCCACAAGGACTAAAATTCAAAGTACAAGTTCCAGATTTCTTAAAAATGAATGACCCTTGCCTGAAAGTGATTCCTGCTTGCCCACAAATCTGAGAGAGGTTTACAAGTCCTGACAATTAATATTTTTCAAGGTTTCTATACAGAAAATCAGAATGAGTGAAACATCTAGTAGTGATATTGGCAGAGTAAATACCATTTGACAATAACAGAAACATTTATATCAGTAAATTAACTGGTAGTTGACAGGAACATAAAACTATTAAACTCTCTAAAACAAGTAGAGAAATGCTGCCTGGAAAAAAATTGTTTTTCTTCTATGCATAATAACATGTAACAAGAGAAGAAATTTTGGCCTGTGGTTGGTGTTGTCTGTAATATGTGTACTGGACATGAATATAATGTGAATACTGGAAGTATTATTTCACTGTTCAATGTGGCAGACCATTATCACTGTTAGATTATTTAAATTATAAATCCAAAGTGTTGATAATATCCATTATTGCAATAATGAAAATATACATTTTTCAATTCTTATTGCTACTTCAAAGATAATTAGTAAGATGCACAGTAATTGTCATTTCTACTACAGTGCTTTTTCTTAGAGGAGAATAAGGCAAGATCCTTTATGGAAAGGACTCAGTTTAATTTGCACAAATATGGTTTGATTTTGAGGTAAACGTGTGGAATGTCAAAATCGATGTGGGTAGGAGAAGTTGGATTGACTTTTGTATTGTGGCTGTATTCCTTGTCTTAGTTCTGGAGTTAAGAGCCTAGAAGAACCCCAGGAGCTCTTGCAGCACTGGTCTTACAAATATGGCACAAAAAAAAATACAGATGTGTTTTACTAGAAGTTATTCAGTCTGCTGCTGGTTTCTCTCTGTTATCCATTGTGTTACTTTTAAATTTCTGAACAAATTTTAATATACACAGAGAAAACTTCTATGTGTCAACATCTGTTTTGAAACATTTAAACGTGTAGTGCTTTACATTTTACTCCCCTCAATGATGCAACTTTCAAAGCAAGTTTATTATTTTTTTAAATGTTTTATAACACAAGCAAAAAAAGTAGAGAACCATTGAAACATCCTGATGTCTTACTTGTCATTGTGTATCTACGGTGTATAAATATGAGAGCATATAATATCTGCTTCTAATATACATGAAAAAAACCTGGATGGAAAGATTCAAAGACCTGTGTGTATGGCAGTTCTGTTGTCTTTTGCTAGTGTGCAATGTATTATTGAGTTATGCCTCTTGGGAAGACAGCATTTTTAAGCTCCACAAAGTTGAATGACTTTTGTTGTTCAAAAATCCCTAAAAACAAAATCCCATCAAACTAGACCCCTGGCATCTGTTTTTCATCTGCTCTGACTGTATCAAGAAGAAAAAATCCCATGTAGATGAAGAGTTGTATTCACCATGAGTTAGGTCCCTAGCGTAATTGCATGGGTTGGAGGAACCACTATCCAGAACTTGTCTGACACAATAACTGAATGTAACATTTTTTGATTTTTCTGGTATTACAGCTATATTACCCTCGTTTTTCAAGAGCATTGTGGAAGCTAAAAGGATGTATTTTTGTCCAGAATCATACACAGGGAGGTTATGCTGTGTATTATTCCATGAATATCATATCATATCAGTAATCTCTCAAGAGGTAAGGGTGGGTCTGATCCTCTCCATTAATACTTGTTCCCCTTTACCATTCCCAAAAATGTCTGCCAGATGTGTGATACACTAATAAAAATTCTGTTGTGAAAAGACTCAGAAGCATGCTTGCTGCTGTCTGAACTGGAAAGTAAGGATTCCAGAAACATGATAGATGGTGAAATGAACCCCTTCCCCTGTGCAAAATGAAGTCTGTGCCTAATTTGGAGATAACAAAGCATCTAGTTCCATGAGAGATCAGACTTACTCTGAAGATCTGCAGAGGACTACAATATGTCTTGTTCATACTTATTTGGAGTATTTTGGAGTGCCTGAACTCCAGCTGATAGCTGAACTGTCCTCTGATAAATGATGGCTGTGCGAGAGAGATGAGCAAACTTCAAGTGTCAATAAGCAAAAGGCAGCAGGAATAAACCAAATTAGTGACACGGAACATCTAATGGTTTTACTTTAAATGAAAAAGTGCTTTCCTGAAGCTTTGATATTTATATCAGTGGGAAATGAACCACAGTAAATTCAACAGGTGCATGCAGGAGCAACTGTCTTCACTGGTTTGAGTAGAAGAATAGAATTAAAGTCAGAGTAAATTAAAAAAAATAGTCCAACAACTAAAAAGTCCCTAAACCAATATAAAATACTCTAAAATAGAGTATTGTGGCAGATTTTGTGTCAGTGCATTAATATGAATATAAATTTCTCTCCAGGACTTCAACAGAAATTGATATCTGTCCTTAGAACTATGCCAAACCATACCATTTATGTAGCTTCTTAAAACTTGCATAGTCTTCTTGTGCTTTATGAGTCTCTGTTTTCAGTAATTCCTGATTTGGCCATGTCCACTTTTTCTCAGAAGATGTCAATCAGATGAGTATTACTTTTTGAATTGTATCCCATGTGATAAAAGTAGCATACAGACTTACAAGATGCAGCTAGCTTCACAGTTGGCCTAACTGATGTTGTAAGAATGTAGACTTTTACTACCTGCTGCTGTAGTTTCTGTACCTGAAAATGTTTCCTTCACCAGATGGAGCCTTAGTTTAGTAGTACTTATGTTCTCCTGTGCCCCTCAGCATGCTCAAGTGGTTCTTCTGAGCTCTTAATTAATATAGATGTTTCATTTGAAGTCTGATTTTTCTTACTCCATTGTCCTAACTAAACTTTGAATCAATCCATCTTTATGATTTTTTGAATAGTAAATGCATGCATGCCACAACTGAAGAGGAGAAAAAAGTAGGTTGTCTGCAGAATGTCTGTACAAAGCAACTGAAATTCTTCCCAACATTCTGTACATTATCTGAAAGCTATTTTTGTTTAGGTGAAAATCCTTAGAAAAATTGGTTTTGCATAGTAAACCTCCATTGTGTTATGAAGATGGCAGTGAGGTTACCAAACCATGCTCAAATGTAACATAAAATACATTAACAGTATGGAACTGGAAGTCCAGACTTAAAGTTACTGGGAAACTTTCATACTAATCCTACTTCACTAATTGAAAGACTTTTCCATTGCTTGTTAAAGGTAGAAATTATTGCCAATAATGACCGTGCAGGATATGAGAAGTGTTTAGTCAGAACAATGAGACCTAAGATAGATGGGTTATGTGAATTGTTTAGGAAGGACTAAATAACCCAACTGCAAAATGATACCTTGCACGTCCCTTGCCCTTTGTTCATGTCCATGAGATGGACATTTGTTGATTTGAAGTTAGCATTGGTTAAGGTCCAGACTCCCACACAGCTTTTCACTTATTTCCCTATTCCTCACTTCTCTACTCCCCACAAGAAGTGCAGGAGGATAGGTAACAGGAGTTTTATGGTCAGTCCATAATAGATCTCCTCTGCTGTTCCTTCCTCCTCATAGTTTTTCCTTGTTCCAGCATTGATGATTTCATGTGCTGCAGACCTCTGGGCAAAATAATTTTCAATCTGGCATCTCCCTGGGCCTTCAAGGATTATTCATCTGTTCTGGTCTGGGGCCCTCCACAGGCTGCAGTGTTGTCATCTGTTCCAGCATGGTCCCCTTGAGCTGCAGGGGGATCTGTCACCTGGGGCATCTCTTCTACCTCTTTCTCTGACTTTGGAGTTTGCTCTGCTTTTCTTAAGCTTTTTTTCCTTCCCACTCTCCCTGTTCAGTGTGTTTTGCCCTCTCTTAAGTATATTTCCCCTGAGGCATCACCATCTTGGCAGAGGGGCTCAGCTGTGTTCTGTGGTGGGTCCATCGGACAGGCAGCCCTTGGCCTTTCTCACAGAGCTGGCCCTGTAACCTGTCCATTGCCAACACATTCACAGCTACGTCAGCACAGCTGAGTAAGGCAATATGATAGCTGAGTAAGGCAATATGAGATAAGTATTTTTCAGTTTTTTACTTTTGCATTATGCTTAGTTTTAAGATTGAGAATTTATGAACTATTGCTCTTTTGTGGTGGTGGTGTATATGAGTTGAGTATTTTTTTGCTTAACTTCTGAGTAATTCATTCACTTATGTGACTTACAGATTGGCTGCCCACACCAATTAACATGGAGAGACTCTAAATTTGTTCCAAGAAATTGTGTATGTCTTTGTTGTATAGCCATTATGATATTGGACTTACAGATTGGCTGCCCACACCAATTAACATGGAGAGACTCTAAATTTGTTCCAAGAAATTGTGTATGTCTTTGTTGTATAGCCATTATGATATTGGAATATGTATGCAGCCAGGCATGTATGTAAGCAGCAAGATTTGTGGAGGTATGGTTTTCAACAGTACATGTCCTCACTTAGGACTTGGTTCAGTCATTCACTGGAGTAGACACTCCAGGTGTAAGCATAGTCCCATTCTGACCAAGCATAAGAGTTCTCTGATTATAAACAAAAGAACTGTTTGGTGTAACTAAGATTATTTTAACTGTTGCAGTGAACATAGACTAAATGAAGAAAATTCCATGCTTAGTATCCAGTACTCCAGATTATTTTAAAAAATTATGTGATTCCTTTCTATTTTACAGAATGTGGGAGTCTGTCCCATTAGGGCTGCATAGTATCTAGGGCCTTAAGGTCTTGTTACCATAATTCTAATTTAACTTTGGACAATATTAGATGAAATTAGAGGCCAAAAAATCATAAGACAGACTTTAAAAATTTTTATTCTGTTTGAGTTATGTTTTTTTTCTCAGATAGTCATTAACTAATAGAAGACTGTGTTCTTTTATGTTGTTTGGCTTGCTGTTTGGCAATGTTATGTTTTGCTGTATTTGCTTGAAAGGCAAAGAGTTTCCTGTGAAAGGCACATTTTTGGCTGTCTGCAGTCGTTTCCCAATGAGGTCCCCTTATGTGGAAGATTATGTGGCGAGATCAGCAGTGATGCAACTTTGTCTTCTTGCCATATGTCTTTCCAAGTGATTAGTTCTGTAGTTGTCTGGGTAATATTGTTAAACTATGCCTAAATATGGAAAGAGGGAACCCTGCTGAAGATTTACTAATTTGCTGCTGATCAAGGCTAGTCCACCAGGACTTTCATTACTGTTAGCTGGTAGTATTTCTTTGTCCTAAATTTGCTGATATCTCACTCAAAAAGAGGCAATGACAAAACTTTTGGAACCTCTTCATGTCAGCCATCTTGGATCACCATGAGACCTTTTCTCAAGATTTAATTAAAATGATGAGTTTTGAAAACTTCGTTTTTAACCAAACAAGCACTGGAAATTGTTTGAAGTTAGGCTGTTTGTAAATGCAATTATGTCTATTCAACTATATTCTGTTTCCTATATTTTTGTAATAATATTTCTGGAATGCGTTTTTTGGAAGAGAGAATTGACACTTAGTTTTGTCTTCCAGGAAGCAGGCAATATACACTATTTTTGTAAATTCAATATTGAGGCGTGATTATAAAATTAAAGACTTGCAGTACTTAAATTTTTATTTTTAAATGTTTTAGCAAACAGATAAATATTTTTTAAAACACCATATGGATTCATTTTATCACTGTATTTTGGAGTTAGTGACATTTTTAACATTTTTTAAATTTTAGTAACATTTTTTTTAAAAAAATTTAAAATCTATTTTCTCTCTTTTTTTAATGGAATGTGTGGAGGAATTCCTATGACATGTTAATTTCGCTTGAGTTTAACAGGAATTGGCCCCAGATGTAAGTTTTCTTTATCCAGCCCCAAAGTGCCTGAACATAGAGTACTTCTTCCAAAGGCAGAGGTTGTGTGTGTTCCTGTCTGAAGTCTTGGGCTGAGCCAATCTTGACTGTACAGAATAAATTCAAGAAAAGTTTTCTTGATATTTTGCCTATGGATTACTCCTGCCTCTGTGAAATTATAGCAAAACACTGGTTTAGTACTATGTTGTACTGGTATCCTGATGCCACAGCTTCATTGACCCAGGCAGACAATTTTACACTCTATGGTATCTTCCTAAGTGCCTCATACAGGTGCATGTTTTTCCTTGCAGATTTTGTGTATGTTCATGATAGTTACAGCCTTTTAGGTTGGGATCATAAAGTCCAAATAGTGAAAACTGCCTTTACATATATATTCTTAACTGTTGATCAGCTGCACCATCTTTTTTTTTTAATATTTTCTTTTTTTTTTCCTTTTTCTCAGGTAGGAAGGAAAACCAAGCTAAGCATAACCAAGATTATTTCCTTATGGTTTTTTTTCTTAGAAATACAGACACATGCTGTTGATAACTGCAATAGGTATTATTTATTACCTACTAAAAGCAATGTTGAGAAAGGTGGATAAAGTGGGGGCCTATCTGTGTTGAGGGGACAACTTAAACCTGTATTGAAAATATAACTTCAGGCTTGCTTTTTACAGCAACATGAAAAATGTGTTGCTTTATAGTATAATGAAGGCGACAGGCCAAGTTATTTCTCTGAGAAGGGACTGGGAATGTAGAAGCAGAATGCCTTAAAAAAAAGAAAACCATCTATTGACACACCAGCTTTAGGAAGCAAGCATCATGAAACCCCTCTTCCTCTCCCCCTCCCCCTAGAAGTTCATATTTCAGTTTGCTCCCAAAAGCTCACAAGTCTGTGCCAGACAGAAATGCACAGAGGCTGCAGCAGTCCCACAGAGGCCACTCAGAGGAGGGACAGAAATGGAACAATCAAGCCCAGTCCTCGCCCCTCTCAGCCTGCCAGGCTGCACAGGTCCACAGGGTGACTCTTGCCTGGCCCTTGACTCCATTTCCCTGCCTCCTTTCCTTTCCCTCCCCTCCATCCCAACTCTCTGGAGTCAACTGTGAGGCCATCCAGTCATACGTTGTCCATCAGATGTGTTTACTTTTTCCGTGACAGCCGACACATCTGGAGCACATATTCAGGTTATTCCAGTGCCACTAGACACATTCCACAAGATCATTTCAGCGGTTGTTATGGCGATCTTCTTCCCTCCAGTGATTTTCAAGTTGCATGACAGAAATAGCTTGAGCTAACCAGGGGGACAAAAGTCAACGGGATCAGGAGGGGCTTCTTTCACAGAATGAACTAATTAGTGACCCTGCTTTCTTCACAGGGCAATGAGCATATGGTTTAATAAAGTGAGTCTGTGACAGTTTTTTTTTCCTCTCGTCTGTAGGCAGAGCTGTCACTGGCTGAAACTTTTCTGTTTTTACTGGTGGGACCATAGTCTGCTGTCTTTCAACAGAGTTTACTTCACAAGTAGAAAATGTTTGCTCCTGAGAGTTTAACTTCAGAACTTTTCCTTGGCTGCAGACTGCTTAAGTGTAGCAGGTCCTGGAGCTTAAAGAGACAGTGCTCATTTCACGCAAGGTCTGCCAATGGCGGTGTGGGGTTTCATACAGGGCTAGGAATTTCCATTTTGTGCTCCGTGACTGTCTGTAAATCTGCTTCTTAGTGTTTGAATGAACTCAGAAACGTATAGAAGATTATTAGTAAAGTCATAGTTTTGAGGGTTTTCTTTTCAGCTAACACTGGTCTAGTACATGAACTCTTCAGAGCCATCCCTTTTTTTTACACCTCTTTGTTTATATTAGTTGTGAGTTCTACAAAATCTTACATTTCAGTTTTCTTAGAATGTTTCATACATTTTTCTACTTGTTACAATTTCTATTTTGTTTACATTAGCACTTTTGCTGTGGATAAAAAGAGAACACTGGCTGCTATTTTTAAATTATATTTTGCTAATAAAAAGTTCCACGTTTACTTTGATCTCAGTTTTCGAATGTGATATGAACTGTTTGGTTTTTTTTTTTTGTACTTACAGAATATTGTTGCCTTAGTTGAATTCCATTATGATGAAATTTATTCGTGCCAGGTTTAATTTTTTATTAGTAAATACTGTAATACTGAAGACAGTGTGTAAGTTACAATAAGTTATACAAGATCATGACAGGAGTTATAAATATGTACATATTGCCATAAATTGAGAAAGTCCTTAAAAATATTTGGTACTGTTAAACCTTTTGAATATTAGGATTATTAACAAACAACACTGCCCATGGCAGTGGGGACATTCTTGCCATAAAGCACCTTTTACCCATCATTGGCATATTGGGAGTTCAGTCTATTTCTTAGCCTTGTGTTGGTGTTGGATTAATTTCTGAGAGTAACATTCAAAGAAAAGTGTGTGCATTTATAATTGCATGCACTATGTTGAAATCCCATGGTGCTGTATTCAAAGTAAAAATTAGAGAGATAAAGGTTTTTGTTTAATTATTTGGAAGCTGTCTGATTGCTTTTAAATTAGAGAAATATGACAGTGACATTCAGAAGGAGATTGAAGAAAATACAACAAAATTTAGGTTATAAAGCACATGCTTTCTTAATTAGAACTGGAGTTGGTTTTCCCCCATCTTACACATTCCATTTACATGGTTACTGTTGAGACTGGTCACCACGGCTGCTTGAAATACCTGCCCTCAGGAGGGCTCTAAGGGACACAGAAAGGTCACATAATTAGACCTGATTTTAATTCATAGAGATCTGTTTGTCACTGTCTCTTTATGTTTCTGCTAGTTACACATTATTAACTGGAGTGAATTTTAGGACCTAAATTAGATACTTAAGTATGTAATATGCAGAGGCTGAACTCCAGTTAGAATGCTGAGGGTAGTTATACAATTATGTTTCCCTCACCAGATGTAACTTTGCAGTAATTAAATCTAATGAAATTTAGGTATTGTAGTCAGTGTTTTGGTAGCTATTTCCAAGTCCTATTGGTAATACCTCTTAAATCATGGTAATTAATGGTAGTTATCTGGGAAATTTAACAAACAGATATAAGGTGCTATACTACCTTATTTTTTTAAAAAAAGCTATATCAAGCAATTAAACTACCATCAAGCACTTTCTATTTTCATTCCTGTCAGAGATATTTTGTTATAATTATGTCATCACTGGAAATTTTTTTTTCCTTTCCTCCAAGTGATCTAATCTTTTTCTTCTAATTCAGACTTCAGCTTTCCCTCTTCATTTCACTGCTTTCTTTGGAACATACTTTTAATGTGGGGTTGTTCAGTTGTAGAATTCTATGGAAGTTGGTGAGAAGAGGATGGTTACTTGGGAATAGTCCTCCCCTCCCCATCCTAGGAATATCTAGAAAAATTGGTTCTGTTATAATTTTCCCACATGTAAATTTGAGTAGCTCTCTGCAGTCAGTTAACCAAGGGAATCTGCATGGAAGTATGCCATAGTACACAGAATTTGTACTATGAGGCTGTAACTTCAGACTGCTCTTTTACTAGCATCAGAATACCACCAGCAGAACTGAACCCTGGTCTTGGATTTCATTCCCATGTAGCAGGAGTTTTATTAAGACAACAGAAAGCAGCAAGCAGCTTAATAGCATCAAGCAGATAGTGTAATTGTGTTGTACAGATGGCTTGCATGTAACATCTAAATAAATAGTGGGTTCAGAATGGTAGTGATAAAGCCAACCAAGATGGTTTTCCCAGTTGTGAAATGTTTGTGTAAAGAATGACCTTTTTTGTTTTTGTTCAAGTCTGACAGCTGAAGATGCTTTTAAAACCTTCTAGTCACTTAGAGTGGAGCTATACAACTTCAGTTTGGTAGCTTTAAAAGGCAGATCATATCCATCATTGAAATAGCAAGTCTCAGGGTTATGAGAGAAGATTGGGGATTGGAGATGAGAGTTGTTCAGTCCAGTTTACATTTGTCACTAGTGACTAGCTTTTAAAAAATGTATTAGCTGTGCATGGTGGTAAGTAAGTTCCAGCTGCAGGGGATTACTGCTTTGAGTGGGTCGGGGAGCTTGGAATGCATTCAGTTCCATCAGGGGATTTGTGTCCCTCGTCATTAGCCTTAACTTTACTAAAGCACTAAAGATTAAGAACAGACCAGTGTCACCTGCTCTGAACTTCAGACAACTCTCCAGAACTATTATAAACAAAGCAAAATAAAAAGTGATTTAAAAGCAAAACAAAACGAAACAACAAACCACCTAAAGAGTTCTTACCCTTTTGGGAAGGGGGTATAAGGCATAATATTGTGGAGAAGGAAGACTCTCCTGTATAAATCTAATACCAAGTGAAAGATTATGCATGTGACATGTAGGAAATTAAGACAAATATCTAGATTTTGAAAAAAAAAAAAAAAAGGTATTTGTTGATGAATTATTCTCCCTACTTATTTAATGTGTCATAATACTAATTTACACCACAAACACCTCCACAAATACCTTCCTGTTAATGAACATTTTTGTGGGGAGTTTCAAAATCAAGATGTGCTGCAATTTTAAGGAAGTGTTTCCAAGACCTTTACTCTCACAGGTTAGGAGTGAAGACTGTTACTGTGTTTTTTCAGGATACTTTTTTTTCCCCTCAAGAATAGGGCAAGTGAGCCGCACAGGGCTTTACTTTTTTCAGGGATTTTGAAATTCAGCTTACATGCCAGCAAGCAGTTTAGTGGCAGGAAGTCTTTCCTAGTAGTGCAGTCATGAACTGGTAAACTAGAAGCATCTGTAAAAATTTAGAGGGAGTATCAGCTTTCTCAAAGCTCCAGCCCAAGACTAATGAGGTGCAAATGATAGCGCTGCATAACCCTTCTCCACCCCAATTGTGGAATGAGATATTGCGACAGAAAGAAGTAAAGAAATAAGACAAAGATTTCAAAACTTACACTGCCCTGAAATGAATACTCAGTTTTCAGGAGATTTTCAAATGGCTGAGGTGGGCCAACCTGCATATTTTGCTAGCAAGAAATTCATACCTTCTTCCTCAACCGCAGACATATTTCCATGGCACTGAATACTGACAGATGGAGATTGTGAGAAGTAACTGATTTTTTTTCTGCATGTATGTGAAATTTTACCTCTTGATGTGATTGTTCTTATTAACAGTTGCTCTACTAAGAAAATAACTTCTGCTAATTTGCATCTTTGATAGATCCTCTTCTCCGCTTGCTCTGCAGAAAGAGAGGAAGGGGGTAGAAATGCCATTTGTTTGAAGGATCACATCTGGGGTGTGATCTGCGGTATCTTGACACCAGATGGCAGGTTTAGGCTGACAACTAAAACCCTGTTTAGCCTCGTCAAATGGCATCTTAATCTTTTACTTTCTCTGACCATGCACAAGAGGAACTACTACAAAATCATAGCAATTATTTGGACTCTGACTAAGAAGTCTTCCTTTGAGTTTATTAAATTTCTTGCTTCTCCCCTCTACAGTGTTTATAGGAAAGATTGCTTCTCCTTGGCAACACCTAAAACATTATTGCACGGCTCATACATTCTTCCAAGTATGTGTTGTGGGGGCAGAGGTGTGGTGCCTTTAAGTGGCTGATTCTTGTCATAACAGGTATGGCATTAGCCCTGCTGAGTAGTGACTAGAAGTGACAGCATTGCATTTGAGGTGCCTGGAGGGCACTCAGTCATCACTCCTACACAGCAATATGCCTTTGAAAGCACTGTATACAGTTGCTTGCCAGTGTGGAGAGTGCTCAGTAAAACCTAAGGAGACAGAGGTTTGATTCTTGTGTTCTTTTGTTCACCAGATTTCCAGAAGAAAGTCCTAGAAAATCAAGGGAAGATCAGGGCTGTACACTGCTCACAGTTCTGCTTCCTTCCACGTGTGTGTGCACAAAAGTAGGCTTCACCTCCACCCCCCTGCCCCACCCCTTCAGTTGCGCGCTTAAGTGCGTATCTTTCAACTTCAGGCCACCCAAGGCCTAAAATCTTCATCCAGCTTCTCACCTCTCTCACCTCCCTAGCTTCTGCATGTTCCCAAATTTAGTTCCACCTACTGTGTATGACAGTGTTCTTTAGTGGTCCCCATAGCTGTGCTTTGTATTTCTTTGTCAAAAAATTGCCATAAAGCATATAAAACTGGGAACAGAAATATGAGTATTAAGACGTTACAGAATTGAAAAGTTCTTGCTTATAAAGTTTCTTGCTGAATACTCTGGGCTTCTAAAATGTTTTACCTGAAATGGAGTATACAGAGTTCATATTCCTGTTTGTTCAGTAAAAACATAACAGCAGAGATCAGCATGAAAATACAATGGAATACCATATTTTATCTGGAAGTTACATGTCACAGTATTACATTTTTTATCAAGCATAAGATTTTTATTACATATTTTTTAACCTCTATTTTTGTACTGTGTTTCAGTTACATCAATCAGCCTCTAAACTAGCCTTGGGCACTTTTCTTGTGAAGTTCTTAATGGATTGCTTTTTTAAGGATTTGAATTTAAGTAATTTTAGAAGGTCATTGCTGCATATATGGGTTATGGGTATGCTGCTGCAAGTTTGCCAATATATTATATTTGCATTTATTAGTTGTTAATGATTTATTTCCTACGTAACAATGTTAAAGAAAGGAGAAGGAAAATACCTGTTCTCTATTACTAAGAGAAAATCTTCACCTTTTACCTTTTACAAATGGTTTTAAAAAATGCTAATTACACTGTAAATTGCAGGTTTGGAGGAGCAGGCTGGACTGATTGTGGGAAATTTGCATTTGTGAAAAACATGTCTCTCTCACTGTGAGTTCCAACTGGAGTGCCTCAGTACAGACTCCTAAGCTGACTTTGGCAGTGTTAAACACACTTTTTTGGTAGAAGAAAAATGTTTAATGTTTACTTTAGTGTTGGAAGCAGTGGACATGTTCTTCACTAGTAAGCATAATTCTTTTATGTTTCCTCTGGTTTTTTTTTCTCCTTCTTGAAATGCTATTTGATGTAAAGGGAAGAGACCTCTGTCATTTATGTTTATATATACCAATAGGAGCCTTCATTTCTATCAGGCTCCTGTGCATTGATTTTGATATGATGGGCCTAGTCTGCAGAATCATCATGTGTTAAATTGGCTCAGTGTGCTGCACTTTAGATGAAGTAACCACTGGAAAATTCAGATTTAAATCTGGGTTCTAGCTCTGTACTTCTGCAGATTTGGTTGTTACTGTGGGTTTAATTTAGGCTTTTTTCAGAACAATAGGGAAATACACGAATTGCTTTTTTCAGAAGTACTAACATGTATACTTTAGAAAGAAAATTAATGAGAAAATTCTTACCTGAGGAAAAATTCCTCTGTAATTTATAAAAAAATCTGAAAAGACTACCTCTAAACATACCAGCAGATATCCTGTCCAGTGATGCTCTTGAGGATTGAGGGGTAGTTCAAAATTGGGCGTCAAGTTTGTCTGAGTTTAAAGGCTTATATAAACAGACACTGGTGGAAACAGGCCAGGGCTTATCATGCTGGATGTTGCATGATGTTGGGGAGTCACAATGGTGGTGAAAATTTTTCATTCTAGCAAAATTGCTATGGTGATCTCTTGAAATTAAGTACATCGCAACTACACAGTGTTATGAGAAATTTTTACTTACACACTAAAACCAAAAAACAATAGAATGAAATACCTTGAGGATTTTAAGAACCATATCTAATTTTGAGAAAATATAATTCACTTTTATGGTATAATTCATTTGTCTTTCAATGAACACTGACCAAAATAATCTTTAATCCATTTTCTCAAATGGCATCCAGTTGCAATAGTATCTTTTTAATATATGTTCTAGACACATTTATGTTCTCTCTACTTATTTTCTTCGACTTCAATAGCTTTGTATGCTTTCATGGCTTCGCTTTTCACTCCTTACTTCAAGACAGGCAAATAGGAAGACTTGTGGCTTATTCTGGAAATAAAATCAAGGCTGTTGTATGAATGGTACAGTAAGTAAGGAGAAGGTGCTAGTCTGCATTTCAGAAAGTTGCATATACTTTCTCTGAAGGCTAATCATGTCTCTGTGATATGTTTACACTCTGCTGAGCTCAGAGTTCACTCACTGCCTCTGCCTTTATACTTTAATGCAAATTAAATAATGTAAAACATAAAAACTGTGTTCTTAGATAATCTAGAAAAGAGTTAATCAAAATCGACAACTGCTAAAAACAATCCTCAACTGTAGTGCCTAACTATTGTTCAGACATACAGTACAAATATGTTCTGCCTAAGTTAGCCAGAACAATGTCTCCAGCTAGTGATTAGGCTCACCTCCAACTTTCACCTTAGGCAAAATTTATGCAGTTATGCTACTGTTTGTCAAGTAATTAAAGGCAAAAGAAGTATTAATCTAAAGTTTTTGGGGAGTTTTTTTGTTGGTTTGTTGGTTTTTGTTTGTTTGTTTTTTTTTTTAATTACATGTAAATAAATAAATATTCCAATTGAACATGAAAAAAAGTTGTCAAAGGCTTAAGAAGCGGGCTTTGGGGGCTGAGATTTGCATATAAATTCCTGGATGCTAAGCCATGTCTGTCCCTCAGACACATCTTCGTAGCTCTGTTGAAGGTGGGGTTACTTCCTGTTGTGTACAAGTGCCATTAAGGGAAATGGAATCATGGGAGCTCCAAACTGAAGGAGAAGGACTTGGAACCGGAACTAGAACCTGTCACATGTCAACAGCTATATGGACTTGGGAACTTGTAATGCTGACTGGCTGAGGAGCAATCCTCTTCTGTTCTGTCTTCACCTGTGGGAGAAGGAGTAGTTTCACAGTGTCTACCTGATTGAGATGTTCTCTTGTAGCTAGGGGGTGTGCACCAGAGCTACAACCAACCGTTAACGTATCTTGAAGTCTTTCAATATGTGCTTAAATGCCAAATCAAATTGCTATTTGTTACATTTTCAGTCTCACTTATCTAGCTTAGGATTTAGATAATTGAAAGGATATTGCATATATTACGATTCCTGAGGAAGTTATGGCTTACAAATATAATTTACAAGTGTTGTTGAATGACTAGTGATTCACAGAGTCAGATAGAGAGCCCAATGGATATCAGAATATAAGCAATGGCTGCCGGCTACCTGTGTACATGGTACACACTGGGCTTTGTAGGGGAACTTAAGTATAATGGAGTTAGTTGGCTCATGTAGATAGAAACAAGTTGTTTGTATCCCACCTCTATTCCCCTTGCACCCTTTAACACCTTGATGTATAACATGCAGACATTACCTACATTGTCACCATTTAAAAAAAAATTCTAAGATATAGATTTGCTACTCCTTTACTTTTTACTGCCTATTAACTCAGCAATGGCATAGGTGTAATGACAACTTTCAGCCAGCTTGTTTTCTGTGGTTTATATTGTGCCAGCCTCTCATTCTTTGACTTTTGTTTATAATACATTCAGCTTCTTACCAGACTCTCGGCTAAGTATTGGAAAATGTAGGACTGCTCAGCTGCTCACAGAAGTTACCTAAATGTACTGATAGAAATTAGATAGATTAGGTTAGATAGATTAGATTAACACATGTATGTTAATGCACATTTCTCTGTGCTGTGCACCCTGTGTTAATATACTAATATCCCTATCATGGATTTAAGAGGCCTGCTTCCCTTTATTGTACTAATAAGATATTTATGGGTAGGGAGCTGTGCATCACAGTACTCAGTTATCTGATCTTTTTCCTCTGGAGAGACAACTTTGAAACCTCTGAAGTCAAAATGAAAACAGGCTTCCAGTTATTACCCAAGCCCTGCTTTGTGTCATTCTGTGAAAGGAGTTGGCCATCCAATTCCGGCAGTCTTTATTCATGAAAACTCAAAGAACAAAACCAAGACTGATGAGCCTGTGGAGATAGTAATGTAACTGACTGTCAGGTACTTTGGATAAAATAATTGCTTTGTTTGTGGTCCTTTCACCAACACGGGACAAAAGTTGAGTAGTAGTATTCATAGGGACTCTGAGGGATAATTGGTCTTTCTGTATAAATAAGCTGTGATGTGTGTTTGTAATTTTCTCTCTGGTATTTTTATATGTATATACATTCAGATTGTGGTTCAGTGTAAATATCCTGCTGTGTAGGGCTGTAGAATGTTCTCTGATTCAGGAGTACCTGTAATGCGTGCATGCATGCTGTGACTGACTGTTTCTGTAGAGGCCAGTACATCTCACACCTTGTTTTTATCCAATTCCATGCGGCTGAGCAAAAAAAGTTGTTGTGCTCTTATAACTAAATCAGCTTTGTTTGGGGTTTTTAGGTGTTATCTTACTTTCTCTTCTTCAGAATTCCTGTTTATTTTCTCTGAGGTGTCCCATCTCCAGGACTCTCCTTCTTGTCATAATGATTTCTCTTCACTGAAAGGGTTCATCTAGCATTGATTGTCCTGTCCCATACTGCTCACTTGCAGAAAAATGAAAGTGCACAGTGTGAAAGGACTATGAGAACTCACCTCAGCCAATAACTTCTGAGAAAAAGAACAAGTTGTCCATTTCATCCAGAGAGTCTGGAGGAATTGCAGAGGTCTTTGGCCTCAGATCTGGACAAGACAAGAAGTAATCTCAACAAAAATCAATTTGTATCATACAGAATATCCAGTGCTTGGTCCTTAGAGTCCTTAGCATCAGAAATAATTTCTGAAGGTGAAGTTTTTGTACTTAGTCAGCTATTTCTGACATACCTTACATTCTTCTAGAATCTGCCATTCAGCTGTCAAAAAATTAGTTTCTCATTCACATCCAAGCTCATTTTGTCAGCTTTCTTTTGTTTCTCAAGCAGATTATACACAGTACGATATCCTCAGAAAAAGGCACTGCTCATCAGAATGACTTTTCATGAAATTACACAATTGAGCCTCCGGACTGTTTTCCAGAAAACAATGCTTTGTCCTATTTTCTCTTTTCTTTCTTGTCATCTCTTTGTGACTGTGCTGTCAGATATTCTTCAGACCTTCTTAATCAGTGTATAGGAGTGTGATACAGTACCTCACACTTTTCACTGTCTTCCACCAAACACCCCTTTTAATCATTCTCAGAGACTCACCAAAAAAAGGATTCTGAAGTGAATTGTTAGGAGAATTACGTGAGTACCTAAACTGTTTTTTATTGGAGGAAAATTGTTTCACAGCAGCTATTTCCAAGAAACAGAAAAAAGTAGGAGAGCCATCAGTCCTGGACCTAAGAGGGCTGAAGTCCATAATTAAAGTTCGGGCGGATGACACTGTTGTTGCTCCAGCAAGGTTTTTCTTTTAACCTGCAAGGTTCTTTCTGCTATGCAAGTTCTTTTTGGTAGACCTCTGCCACTTCTGTAATCACTTCCTACTGGACTTCATCATGAAGGTCCTGAAGACATTAAAAAAAAGTGAATTGTCTTCAGGCCACGTCTGTAAGACTGGCTCATAAAACAGATGGTGCAACTTACTGAAAACTGCACTAGAATTCGCTCTTGCCAAAAGTTGTACTGTTGATTTTATTAGCTCTGACAAAGCTAATAAGGTGACTCAGATTACCACTATTCTCTTGAAATGGAATGTGGCCATATTTGGCTGTAGGACATCCTGCACTTACACGCAATCTAATACAACACTGCACATTCATTTAATGCAGATGTCATTTGAACACTCTATAATCCTGAGTGCCCCATTTGATAGACATGTTGGTGACTATCATACAGCATGATGATTCTCTCAATAAATAGAAAGCAAAAAATAGGCAGTTTTCTTTTCTGTCACCATTGCTTTCCACATTGGAAAAGTTTGATCTCTATTAGAGTTGCTTTTTTACTGGATATCACAGAACCAGTGCCTTAATTTATATTTCAGGTCAGATCAGGGAGACACTGAGACTACAGCTTACGCAGTAAGGTCATAATGAATGGATGACAGAAAACATGACCTCCATGCTTGTATGCTAATCAGTGAGATCCACTCCTTTTGGGGAAACGTGGTCTACAAGACAGGTTTCTCCCAAGAACATTTAAGTAACTCTTATCTGTCTGGAGACTGTAACTAATTGCCAAATGGATTGACCTATTTTAAGAGGCAGCAGATCACAAATGGGAAAAGAAGGATGATGCCCTATGTGCTGCTTTCCAGGACATAAGATAGCCTGAGGTCTGCTTCTTCCCTTCAGATGTCAACAAGAAGTGCCAGTACTTCTACTCCAGTAGTCTTATGTTCCTGATCTTGTGGGGAAAGAGAGTTAAGTACAGCTTCCCTGACTCATCTTCTACTAACAATGCTCCCCAAGGTGAGGCAAGAAACAACATGATTGATCCTTCTGGCTCCAGCTTGGCTGACAATGTTCTGACTTCAGCACCCTGCCTTTGTTCCTACACTGTTTTAGAGTGAACTTTCACAGATTTTACACCCAAACCTCACATCCTTCCACATCATACTATGAAAACCATGTGGCTCCCAGGCTTTATATGCCACTTGCTCATCCTCAGTGATATTTTTGGCAACAGCAAAAAGAACAAGAGTAGCAGAAGTAGCCACATGAACCGTGTGAACTACTGTGTGAACTATTGTGAAGATGGTACCTCTCTCATGTCTTAGTTTCCCATATTATCTGGACTGTTTTTTATTTCTATAAAGTTTTGACCTAAAATCATCTTAAGTACATCTACAGCAATTTCCATTGTGCATCCGTGTGTGCTAGGCATTTCTTTTTTCTTTTTTTTTCAATACCACAATTACTTGACTGATTAGGATCTGACTTTTAGTCATGTGCATTATTTCCCAGTGGGTCTGGCATGTTGCTGGATACTTTTTAATAACTACTACTCTTCTGGTAGTTTATAATATGACTAAAGTGATGGAGATCAAGGCCCTAATATTTGTCCACCTCCTCCTTCCCCCTTCCACTCTGACTTCAGACATATCTGTGTTAATTGTTTTCAGCTTTGGGTCAACCACTCTTGTTTGACTGTGCTGATTATATCTCATCCTGAGATTTAAAGAAGTGCTATCTTTAGCTCCACTCACTAACCATTGCAGGAACATTGCAATATCATGAGTTCTTGGGAATTGTCATCTTTATTCAACTACATATTTCATGCATGTTTGCTGGCAGATGCTTTTTACGGGTAGGTCTTTTAAAGAGGAAGATTAATTAGTTGTAACTGTTTTCTTCGAGATGTATATTTAAGCTGTCTGTACAGTTTTACAGGATGATTCTACTTCCTTGTAATTGGGCTCATATGAGTGCTGGATGGCCAGAAAGGGTTGACCATGTTTCCTTCTAGGAGAGCAGATGTAACCTGAGATGACTTATAGTAACTTGATCAATAGTAACAGTTGACATCACGACCTTTTCCAAGACAAAATGAATGTTTCTTAGCTTAGAAAAATAGTTTCTCTTTACACACTTCAAGCGCTACTATGAAAAGGCAATATATGCCTTCTGTTATGCTAGCATTTCTGAGTTTCTCAGCCTCAGAAATCCAGGATTCTTTCTGATATTCCAAGGGAAAAGTGGTAGGAAGATGAGCTCTGACTTCAGAGGCCCTCTCAAAGAATATCCAACTTTAAATTGCTTTCTTTTCCTCTGAGAGAGTCTCTTAGTGTAGCTCCTCATACGGTAGTGTGAAAGCAAGAAAAAGTATGGAATTACATGAATTTATAAGGGATTTGGTACATGTAATGAATTTATTTTTACTTTCTCTTTCCTTACTACTTAATCCATCTACCTTTAGTATTTATTCATAGCACAAAATTTTAAAAGTTTTTTTTTAATGTGCAAGGCAGCACAAAAGTTTTAACATTCTTATTGAAGTCACTCTACTGAAATCAATGGGAGTTAGTAACTGAAGCCATTGAAATCAGGATTCAATGAATAATTTTTCTTGAAGTAGTTGACCCTCATTTTTCTTTCAAGATAGTTATATGTGCCTTTATTTGTATATGTATCATATATGTTACATGAATATGAGAGGGAAGTCACGTGCAGCTGACACATGATGCATTTTGGTTTTGAGTCCTGACTGTATTCTGAAAGCATCATCCTTCTGAATGCCTTAGGACTTCAAGTTAATATGCAGTGAGAAGGCACTAGTATGTCCCTAGGGACATATGTGGTTTACATTGGTAATTCACTGTAGGAATACAAATTATATGATGCTGCGTGACCCGCAACTTTCTTCTGGGTGTGGTGCTTGACAGATTGTTTCATGTTGGAAATATTTTAGTAGGCAATATTCTTTACAAAGTGCTTTGTTTGTCATTTGACTGAAGTGGTGTCATCATCCTTGCCTGGCATTTCGTTTATTCTCTTTCCTTGGTGGGGACAGAGAAGGACAAATGGAAGACAAATTATGTGAATTCGTTATTAAATTCATGTCTTTCTTCTCATGCCTGTAGTTTCTTAGGCATAAGTTGTGTTTGTTGATGTTTACATTCAATTGTTAGAAAACTTGAGTTACTTAACATTATCAGACAAAGAAGTTTCATGTCTGCTTCTAAATCCTTTTTTCCATAAAAGGTCTTTTTCTTTTTATTAGGACAGTATGATATATAAAATGCGTTGAGTCCTGCCCTCCTGTAGGAGGACTGTTAGAGGTAGTATATGAAACAAGAAATGAAGAGTAGAAACAAGTGGGACCAGAAAACAGTGTGCAGTCTCCATCGATCCGTGTCACCACACATTCTTGTTCCTAGCATACACTGCATAATCAGAAGGGACGACACAAACCAAATCCTTTTTAGTCCATGGAGGTTACAGTGTCCCAGATGCAGTGCCAAATGTCATTTTATGAGTACAGGTTGCTGTGCTAAGGATATGCACACATGCGTTTTGCAGAAGTGGCTTGGTAAGTAAGCAAAACGTCAAGGAAGAAATGATGATGCTTTTATAAACTTTGCTTTGTTTTCTTAAAAAAAAGAAAAATAAAATCTATAAGGTGTCTAAGAGGGCGTGAACTGAGAATTGCATAACTTCAATTTCCTTATGTACAGGCACTTAAAAAATAGCAAATACTTGGCTTATCTATAGCATCTTTTTCATCAGCTAAGTCAGCCTTGCAGCATGTCTGTGCATAGTTACATATTGTTACTTGAGTTTTACGCGTGAATAAACAAACAGAATGGAAAAAAAAAAGAAATTTAAATTTTTTTAAAAATAAAATTGAATTTATTTATCAAGTATCCTATAACGTATCATTTGTTGTTTGAGGACTAAGTGTACATCTTCATACTCAGTTGCTTTTCCTAACCACTGGACATACATCCTCCCTATTAACTTCTACATGCCAAAGGCAGTTAAGCAAGTATTCAAGTATAGATTTCTCCTCAAAAAGTACTATTTTCTGTAATTATTAATAACCTGTTACATTCTGCACTGCTTCTTACCCAAAGGATACTTTGTAATTAGACAAATACAATTTCTGTATGTGCACATGGCATGTCACAAACAGGAGTAATTCCTGGAGCGAGATACAGAAAGCAGATTAACAGCATAAAGTAACAGATTGCATGTAGTAAGACCCTGAAGAGCAGACTAGGGAAGTGAGAAGTATCCAATTGTCTAGAAACTGCCATGTAAATTCATTAAGTGCTAAGTTTATACAAACTGTTATTTTGGTTGGAGTGTAGGAGTCTATACCCACAGTTCATGAAAAATTGTCAGCAAAATGGATGTGTTTTATTACAAGTACTTCTCTACTCAGATCTCAAAGTACCTTGCAAAAGAAAAAGTGCACCAGGAGTAGTGAGTGAAGGCTGAGAACGTCTGTGTCCCTTTGATGCTGCTGTAATAATTCACAAGTTATTTAATACTCAGTTTGCAATTTCTTTCTGTTTCAAGTACTTTTTATTTTTTCATTTCTATCATATCAAGCAGTTTCCTTCAGGATAGGGGAAGAAGGGAGAGTGTACATGATGACTGCTCTCTGTTATGATGGTAATCTTCAGTAATCAGTTTGGAGGAGATAGTACCACACTTGGGTTATACCTTACTTGTTAGTTAAGAGAATGAATTCTGTAACACCACTCAGCCATGATGAGGACTCTGTCTATATTAATGTCTCTCCATTAACATTTAGTTGCTATGTAGTCTTTGTTCTTAGTACTAGCAAATGACCAGACAGAAAACCAGGCAAACCAATAAGTTTTACTCAAGTTGGCCCCTTTTTTCCAGTTTTAATCAGTACCTTCATTTGTCAAAGGATACTATTGTTTATTATGCTCACACTAAAAATGAGGAGGAGTCTGAACTTTGTCATAGTTTCAGCATAATGCAGGTTTCAAATGAATACTTCTGTTTCTAAACTGTTGAAATCCTTTAGTGTACTGTGTGCAGACATACTGAGGTGACTCCTACAGTGCATCTCTCTAATACTTGGAGAGCAGTGTTGTTCCATTTTTGTTCCTAGACACTACTCTGCATCTGGAATTTCTCAGTCTCTACCGGATTAGTTTACTAGAAATCCCCAAATTGTTTCTAAAATGTATTTCCAAAATAGATGCATGATGAGTTACTAACTTCTATACCGGAATGGCATACCTCATTTTTAGGAGTTGTAGTGGTAGAAATGTGATAATCTATCTCTGAAATTGTGTAGCCTGTGGCTTGGCCACTGTTATCTCCTGAAACGTCCTGACTATCCCAGAGTTGTACTGCTAGGGGTGGGAGGTGGGATCTTCTTGTAGCAAATTAGAATTTTTCTTGGACTTGAGCTAGAATGACTTCTATGGCTGGTAAAAAGGATAAAATCCAAACAAAAACAAAATCAGTGACATTGATCTGCTGATAATCCGTCCTCTGCTTTCCTCAGTTTCATCTGTTCCCTGTATGCCTGCTGTCCTCAGTGTCCTGTCATTGCAAAGGTTAATCTTTGTACTTAGTACCTGGTTTTGATCTGCATGTATGTGTTTGTTGAAGCACAGTTGGATTGAGTGAAG